>NC_043007.1:21102417-21259917 GCF_006345805.1 Octopus sinensis
CCAGAAAAATGTTCACTTAAAGAGAATAACAAGCTACATAATGCAAAATTTTTACTTTTCAAAAATTCCAATTCTAAAGGGTCGAAACAAACCCGAGCAACGCCAGGCAATACTGTTAGTACTAGTAAAAGTTGCTTGAAATTCATCATCATCATCATCATTTAATGCCCATCTTCTATCCTGGCATGGGTTGGATGGTTTGGTAGGAGCTGTTAGGCCAGAGGGATCTCTACCAAGCTCCACTATCTGTTTTGGCATGGTTTTTACAGCTGGATGTCCTTCCAAATGCCAACCACTTTAAAGAGTAGATTGGGATGTTTTTTACATCATCAAAATCAAAGCATGGAAAACAGACACTAAATTATGATGATGAGGATGTTCTTTGATTCTTTTACTTTTGGGGAATCCTATGGGACAACCTAGATGAGATGAGATTTACTTGTTTCAATCATTTTGACTGTGGCCATGCTGGGGCACTACCTTTAGTTGAGCAAATCAACTCCAGGACTTATTCTTTGTAATCCTAGTACTTATTCCATCGGTTTCTTTTGCCAAACTGCTAAGATACAGGGATGTAAATGCACCAGCATTGGTTGTCAAGCGATGTTGGTGGGTGGGGACAACCCCCCTCACAAACACACACGTATATTTATATACATGTATACGACTGGCTTCTTTCAGTTTTTGTCTCCCAAATCCACTCACAAGGCTTTGGTCAGCCCAAGGCTATAGTAAAAGACATGCAGTGGGACTGAACCTGGAACCATGTGGTTGGTAAGTAAGCTACATACCACACAGCCACTCCTGTGCCTGACAGACTTTTCCAGTTTCTCTCTACCAAATCCACTCACTAACCTTTGGTCAGCTTGGGATGGCTATACCAGAAGACACTTTCCCAAGGTACCATACAGTTGGACTGAACCTGAGACCACGTGATTAAGGAACAAGCTTTTTAACCACAAGCCATATCTGTGTACATATATATTTCTTTATTGCCCACAAGGGACTAAACATAGAGGGGACAAACAAGGACAAACAAACGGATTAAGTCGATTACATCGACCCCAGTGCATAACTGGTACTTTATTTATCGACCCCGAAAGGATGAAAGGTAAAGTCAACCTCGGTGGAATTTGAACTTTGAACGTAGTGACAGATGAAATACTGCTAAGCATTTCGCCTGGCGTGCTAACGTTTCTGCCCACTCACTGCCTTATAATCTGCCAGCCCACTGCCTTATAATCTGCTCGCTCGCCACCTTATAATCTACCAGCTTGCCGCCTTATAATCTGCCAGCTCGCCACCTTATAATCTGCCAGCTTGCTGCATTATATATCTGTGTACATATAAAAGCTAATGAAAGTAACCATCTCTACTGTTTGTGTTTGTGACCTTAGTGTACCATCTTCTTTCCAGATAAAATCCATTGATGAAATCTTACATATAAATGGCCTTCCGTTGCTTCGCATTTTTACCATTCTTAAAAATCCAATTGAAGATGTTCCAAACTGTAGTAAGATCATCTTATTTCATATCCAACGACTCCTGGAACTAAATGGCTCTCCAGTTTCTATCCATGATAAAGTAAGTTGACATTCATTTCAACATTTCTTTTTAAGTTCATGTTATTAACACCATAACAAGGATGACCTCTAAAATCCAATACTCTCTTCATCATCATCATCATCATCATTTAACGTCCGTTTTCCATGCTAGCATGGGTTGGACGATTTGACTGAGGACAAGTGAACCAGATGGCTGCATCAGGCTCCAATCTGATCTGGCAGAGTTTCTACAGCTGGATGACCTTCCTAATGCCAACCACTCCGACAGTGTAGTGGGTGCTTTTACATGCCACTGGCACAGGGGCCAGTCAGTACTGGCAATGACCTTACTCGAATGTTTTACACATGCCACAAGCACAGGTGCCAGTAAGGTGATGCTGGTAACGATCATGCTCAAATGGTGTCTTTTACGTGCCACCGGCATGGAGGCCAGATAGCCGCTCTGGCAATGATCACACTCAGATGGTGCTCTTAATACCCTACTAGCACGGGGCTCAAGTGCCAGTAAGGCGATACTGGTAATGATCACGCTTGAATGGTGCCTTTTAAGTGCCACTGGCACTGAAGCTGGTTAGCCGCTCTGTCAATGATCACACTCGTATGGTGCTCTTTGCACCCTGCTAGCACAGACGCCAGTCATCGAATTTGATTTTGATTTCACTTGCCTCAACAGGTCTTCGCAAGCAGAGTTTTAGTGTCCAAAGAAGGAAAAGGTATGCATAAGTGGGCTGATTACGCCCTTGGCATAGGCCATGAGATTATGGTCTCATTTGGCTTGCCGGATCTCTTATATATAAACTAACACTATGACCCGGCAACGCTGAGTCATTCAATTGGCGTATCAAGTTTCGGGCATTTTGATTGGGTTTTGGATAGAAAATTCACAAAAAAGTCACTTCTATTGATTTTTCAATGGCTTTACGGGGTGACTGGGGAAATGTAAAGATGTGCACGACCACCCTCGGACGGTTTTGAATGACCATAGAAAGTGCGAGCCCTCTAACTGAAAAATTGTGGATTTGTATAAAGGACACACACACACAGACATCTTGCCATTTACATATAGAGAGATACATGTACACATCCTTGTATGTTTGAAGTTAAACTAGAAATGGCCGAACGTCTTGCTCACTGAAATTGCATTTAGATATGATAAAATTAACACAATGACTCGTTTTTCAGGTGGAAGCAACCAATATGTTTTCTCCTTCTCTTGAAGTTGTTACCAGCAATTCCCATATGATACACACTATGTATGCATTTCTGGCTTCAAATAAAATCCGCAACATGTAAGTGAATTCAACATCTTTAATTCATACCATTTCTTGGTCACAATAATAGTAATATTCATCATATTTCAATTCTATATTTAAGAGATGAGGAATTATGTACATTATTTACATTATTTACATTTAACGGATATTTGTCCTCATCTTGTTTGTTGTTAACACAATGTTTCGGCTGATATACCCTCCAGCCTTCATCAGGTGTCTTGGGGAAATTTCAAACCTGGGTTCTCATTCCTAAGGCATTTTTCGTTGTTGTTGTTGTACCAGTTACACACTGGGGTCGATATAATCGACTTAATCCATTTGTCTGTCCTTGTTTGTCCTCTCTGTGTTTAGCCCCTTGTGGGTAATAAAAGAAAGAACTAAAGTAAGAAAACTTTCAAATGAGTCACACATTTTGATCATTGGAAACTTAGCACCATTTTGTCACTTAACACTATTTAATCTATTAAAATCCAATTTTAATATTGATTTACAGAACACTTGCCAATATCAAAGAGCATTACCCTATAATAGTATTGGTAGGGCCTGAAGGAAGTGGAAACAGATTGCTTGCTATGAGGCTAGCAGATGATTTTCCAAATCACTTAGGATTTGGGTAAGTTGTTTATATTCCTTTGACCTTTCTTAATATTATTGACAGTGGAGATGGCCACATCAACAGAAAATTGAACGGCATAATTTATTCTGTTTTAGAGCTGTAACTTGTCTGGCAAGTTACATCTGTTGAACATAGAGTTCCGCGTTCACTGTTTGGTTCCGTTCAAGTAATTCGTAATGGTTAATCCCTTCCCAGTCCCACCATACGCACAACATCGTTTTACGTGGATGAAGATCTTGTTTCACGCATGGTGTCACTTGTTTACCGTGGCTAAGCCATTCCTTACGCTGCTTCATATTGATGTACAGGCACCATTTCTCGTCGCCAGTAACGATTCGGTAAAGGAATCGTTGCTTGTGTCCGTGAGTTGAGTGGTGACGAGCAAGCAAACTAGGCGAGATTGTGGCTCATTGATTTTTGTTGTTGTCACTTAAGGCATGCAGAACCCATGCTCCATACTATAGCTGTGTAGGAGCATTCCATTTTCTCTGCCAGTTCCCTTGTCGTTTGACAAGAATTTTCGTGCAAAAGTTGGTTTAATCGCTCTCCATTGAACTCAATTGGATGGCCAGAATGAGGTGCGTCTTTAAGGTCAAAATTTCCATTTTTTAACTTGGCATACCAATCACGAGTGGTTCTTTCAGCTATGGAACACTCTCGATACACAGCACAAATATCCGAGAAACTTTTGCAGCCTTAGAACCTTGATTAAAAGCAAAAAGAAGTAGTCAAAAATGCTCGTTTTTCTTAACTTGATATTCCATTTTAATGATCTGAAAATAAACAAAAATTAAATAAATTAACTAGAAAAAAACAAATGATTCAAAAATAGAATTCTTGAAAAAAATAGGTTCCAAAATTTAAAAACACAATAAATTCCAAAATTTAAAAACCGACAGGAACTTAGTTGCCAGCCTCATATATAGATGTCAATTTTCCACTTTACAAATTCATTCACAAGGCTTTGGTCAACCCAGGCCTAGACATTGGGTTCCACACAATGGGACTGAACCCTAAACTAACGGGTCATAAAGCAAGCTTCTTAACTACATAACCAGGTTTGTGCTTTATGTATGTGTGTCTCCTTGTTTTTTTGGGGAGGGGGTTCTGAATTATTTCTGAATTATTCTCATCTGCTATCACAAGGCTCTTTTGGAGCTGGATTTTCTATGAGGAGCATGCCCTTGCTTACTCCCAACCTCAGTTTCTAGACATGAGTGGTCTTGAGACCAAGGCCTCTACCATGATTTTTAAGAAATGTGGTGGAAAACTAGCTCAGGAAGGCAGGGACGTTACTCCCTAAGGCCCCATGCTTTCTGAAATCTGCCAACACTACACCTGATATCTCCCCTCCATACGTATGCACACATGTATATCTTGACTCATACACTGTTCACTTTCCTGACTTTTGTACAAAATTCTATGTACTGTCCATGCACCTTAGATGAGTTGTGGTGCACCTGAGGACTACACGCAATAATTTTATCATCACCATTATTATTATAATCTGGACAGAGAAGCTGGAAGTTTCAAAACAATTGTCTATAGTTATTCTCTTTCTCTTTGATTTTCAAAGAGAGACTTACATCAGCAGGACTGCTGCCTTCTATAATGGTACATACTTCTTTTGTGTCTGTCCCAAACAATATCTGGACTGTTGTGTTTACACTTGACAGACGTTTTGACACTTGACAGATGTTTTGACACTTGACAGACGTTTTGACACTTGACAGATGTTTTGACACTTGACAGATGTTTTGACACTTGACAGATGTTTTGACTCTTGACAGATGTTTTGACACTTGACAGATGTTTTGACACTTGACAGATGTTTTGACACTTGACAGATGTTTCGACACTTGACAGATGTTTTGACACTTGACAGATGTTTTGACACTTGACAAATGTTTTGACACTTGACATGTTTTGACGGAAGTGTTCCACCTGTATTCTTTGTGTTGATGCTTGTGTATGTCGCTAATTAATGCAGATTCTCTATATTTAATCAATATAGAGTACTTATCCAGCATGGACAGGTAGGCCTTACAAACAGCATAAAGAAGCCAACAATGGGATGCTGAGGCTTTCATCTAGCAATGAACTGACAATGGCTGAATAGAAAGATCAAATTACTATTGATTTTGTTTTATTTTTTTATGTCAGAATTACAGAAACAACTCGAATCATATATCCTGGAGAAGTAGAAAACAAGGATTTCAACTTCATTACTGTCAATGCTTATAAGAAGAGTGTTGAAAGTGTAAGTCTATTTCCAATGATTTTCTTCCAATTGACAAGTTCTTTACTATACTCTTTACTCTTTTACTCTTTTAGTTGTTTCAGTCATTTGACTGTGGCCATGTTGGAGCACTGCCTTTAGTCGAACTAATCGATCCCGGGACTTATTCTTTGTAAGCCCAGTACTTATTCTATCGGTCTCTTTTGCCGAACCGCTAAGTGACGGGGACGTAAACACACCAGCATCGGTTGTCAAGTAATGCTAGAGGGACAAACACAGACACACAAACATATACACACACACACATACATATATATATATATACATATATACGACAGGCTTCTTTCAGTTTCCGTCTACCAAATCCACTCACAAGGCTTTGGTCGGCCCGAGGCTATAGCAGAAGACACTTTCCCAAGATGCCACGCAGTGGGACTGAACCCAGAACCATGTGGTTGGTAGGCAAGCTACTTACCACACAGCCACTCCTGCGCCTATAGTACATTATTAACAACAAAAAAAAGAAGACAAATACAAAACAAAAAAAGAAAAATATCAACTAATACAAGCTCTTTGCTGTGTTCCGGTACAAAATTCTTAATTCATAATTAGCATCATCATAATCATTTAACAACTGTTTTCCATGTTGAGGAGGAATAGTGATAAGAGGTTGAAAAACCTCAGTGTTATTGAAAGTTCCGAGTTTGGCATGGGTTTTCCATGTTGGCATGGGTTGGACGGTTTGACCAGAGCTGGTAAGACCAAGGATCACACCAGGATCCATTGTCTCTTTTGGTATGTTTTTTACAGTTGGATCCATTTCCTAATGCCAACCACTCTACAAATGTCTTGCTCATTTTTACATTTTGGCATTTTGCTGAGATATTTTTCTTGAGAATACATTCTTCGTGGTAATGGAGATTCGACGTCTATGTTTAGCATATAGGATGTCCACTTTAGTGGTCATCATCATCATCATCATCATCGTTTAACATCCATTTTCCATGCTAGCATGGGTTGGACGGTTCGATCAGGATCTAGGAAGCCAGAAGATGCACCAGGCTCCAATCTGATCTGGCAGTGTTTCTACAGCTAGATGCCCTTCCTAATGCCAACCACTCCATGAGTGTAGTGGGTGCTTTTTACATGCCACCGGCACAGGGGCCAGAGGAGGCTGGCAACAGCCACAATCGGATTGGTGCTTTTTATGTGCCACCGGCATGGAAGCCGTGATTCATATCGAGCCCTTCTGGGTATTAGCGCGCGTCTACGATGAGTCTACGATTTAAAAAAAAATTTACCATCATTTTTTTCCATTTTAATGCATTTTTTCGCTATTATATAAGGGAAGTAACTCTCTAAAAATGTCTACGATGAGTCTACGATTTAAAAAAAAAATTACCATCATTTATTCCATTTTTAATGCATTTTTGCTATTATATAAGGGAAGTAACTCTCTAAAAATGCTTATATAGTTATTTCCCTTACAAACCCGAGCAACGCCGGGCGATACTGCTAGTAACACATAAAGAATGCTCGGTGAAACCTAATGGCCATTCAGTATAACTGAATTTTTCTCATATGTTGCGTTGTATTATACAGGGTGAATATCTGGTAACAAATAAATATATCAAGGATTATTTTGGATTGAAAAGAACCACATTGGAGAACCTTGCTGAAGACAGAAAAGCATGTATCACTCATATGCAACTAGAGGTAAGTTCAAGGAAACATATTATTATTTTGTTTTTGTCAACTTACTGTTTGTATTCATTAATATATATGTATTCTCTTGAAAAACGCCGCCGCCGTAGTGATCTCATTCTCGCCCACAACATCATAAACGGAAAGTGTAACCTCTCGAAAGAGCTGTTCTTCACTCCTGCTCCAGAGCGTTGGCTGCGGGGTCATTCCGAAAAGCTCTACCTGCGACGATTTCATCTCAATCGAAGGAGAGGAGCTTTCTCCGTCCGGGTTGCGGATCCGTGGAACAAGCTGCCGGACGAGATGGTAAAGATGCCGACGACCGCTTTGTTCAAAGCCTCCCTGGACCTCAAGTGGCCTGAACTCTTTACATGAACACCACCCTGTACTTAACTCCATGTCCCCCTACATGGCCTTGCTATTTGCTTTTGAGCCAAATTAACTAACTAACTAACTAACATATATATACTCTTTTACTCTTTTACTTGTTTCAGTCATTTGACTGCGGCCATGCTGGAGCACCACCTTTAGTCAATCAAATCGACCCCGAGACTTATACTTTGTAAGCCCAGTACTTATTCTATCGGTCACTTTTGCCGAACCGCTAAGTGACTGGGACGTAATCACACCAGCATCGGTCGTCAAGCAATGCTAGGGGGACAAACATAGACACACAAACACACATATATATACATATACATATATACGACAGGCTTCTTTCAGTTTCCGTCTACCAAATCCACTCACAAGGCATTGGTCGGCCTGGGGCTATAGCAGAAGACACTTGCCCGAGATGCCACGCAGTGGGACTGAACCTGGAATCATGTGGTTGGTAAGCAAGCTACTTACCACACAGCCACTCCTGTATATATATATACTAGCGGTATCGCCCGGTGACGCTTGGGTTTGTTTCGACCCTTTAGAATTGGAAGTTTTGAAAAGTAAAAATTTTGCATTATGTAGCTTGTTATTCTCTTTAAGTGAACATTTTTCTGGTGGAAATACACCGAAATATGGCGACACAGCAGTCAAAAAATCATTAAAAAATAGGGATTTTCGTTGGAAAAAAGCACCTTTTTGAAGTAAATAATGTTTGGTCTTAACATGGTCTGATTTGAATCTTTTCTTCTATGGAAGGAAGAGCAAGCCTTCTTTTATCATACTTTCAATTTTGGTCAACTTGCGCTGCAGGGTCTCAGAGGAGCTAGTGTTAGTTGAAGGCTACCAAACCTGCCACACACAGACAACTTCAGCTTTATATATAGAGAGGGAGATGTGATTTATTAATTGAAACTAATTGACAAACACTTTCCCTCTCCTCATATACATAAAGCGAAATATACTCACAGACAGAGGGGGAGAGAAAGAAGGAGAGAGAGAAAGAGGGAGGAGAGAGAGAGAGAGAGAGAAACATTAAGATGTGTGATGTCACATGAGTCAGTGTTGAATCTATCTATCTATCCACTAAGTCGAAGTCGACTCTCGGTCACTCGTTGGATCAGTGTTCTCCAGTCAGTTCTATCCTGGGTCGCTTCTTTCAGATTGGCTATGGCCATTCCCGTGTCACTCTTGATGGTGTCAAGCCAGCAGGTTCTTGGTTGGCCTCTTCCTCTCTTGCCACTGACCATTCCGAGCATGATGTCCTTCTCCAGGGATTTTCGCTGCATAATATGACCAAAATATGCCAATCTATGCTTGGTGATCCTAGCTTCTAGTGACAGTTTCGGCTTGATCTGGTTAAGAACTTCTCCATTGATGAGCCTTGCTGTCCATGGAATCCGTAAAAGTCTTCTCCAACACCAAAGCTTGAATGCATTAATTCTTTTCTGGTCAGCTTTCTTTAGTGTCCAGGTCTCGCATCCATATGTTGCTATTGTTGAATCGGTAATGCCAAAACAGCTGCACCAAAATGTCTCATACCTCTCGGATATGGAATTATTTGATCATTCCATCATCATCATCATCATCGTTTAACGTCCGCTTTCCATGCTAGCATGGGTTGGACGGTTCAACTGGGGTCTGGGAAGCCAGAAGGCTGCACCAGGCCAGTCAGATCTGGCAGTGTTTCTACAGCTGGATGCCCTTCCTAACGCCAAACATGCAATGTCAGATTAAAAGGATCTTATCACAGGAAACTGGGGCACCAAACTAGACATATCACCAGCACCAAGCAAAGAAATGTTACATATAAGGCGATGAGCTGGCAGAATCGTTAGCACGCCGGGCGAAATGCTTAGCAGTATTTCTTCTGCCTTGACGTTCTGAGTTCAAATTCCGCCGAGGTCGACTTTGCCTTTCATCCTTTCGGGGTCGATAAATTAAGTACCAGTTACGCACTGGGGTCGATGTAATCAACTTAATCCCTTTGTCTGTCGTTGTTTGTCCCCTCTATGTTTAGCCCCTTGTGGGTAATAAAGAAATAGGTATTTCGTCTGCCTTGATGTTCTGAGTTCAAATTCCGCCGAGGTCAACTTTGCCTTTCATCCTTTAGGGGTTGATAAATTAAGTACCAGTTATGCACTGAGGTCGATGTAATCAACTTAATCCCTTTGTCTGTCGTTGTTTGTCCCCTCTACGTTTAGCCCCTTGTGGGCAATAAAGCAATAAAGGAAATACATGTTACATATTATTTCTGTGATTTAACCCTTTAGCATTTTAAGCCAGCCATATCCAGCCCTAAGTTGAAATTACGATGACAGTGTCTTTTATTTTCAATTTATATTTCAGGCAATGATAAGCCTCCAAAATACTGTCCTAATGCCTCAGTTTATCCTAACTTTGCATACATCAGAAACAGCTCAGAATGAATATATGCAAGCTTTAGGTGTCTATACTGAATCTGATATAACGAAAGCTCTGCAAAGCCGAGAAGAGCTAATTGAATTCAACCAAAATCACGCTGGATCTTTCTGTCATTTCATTTCAACAGGTAAAATGAAAATTTGTTATTCTATTTCTAATTCATGTTACTATAAGTTTGTGTTGTGTCTGGGGAGAGTCATTTTCTTTTTGTGCCTTATATTGTAACACACTCACCGGTAAAATTTCCACTTTTTTCTTATTCTTATTTTCCTAAAATTTCCGTTGCATCTCGAGAGTCAAAACTATTGAAAAGGTTGCAAGACGCAACGAAAATTTTAGGAAAATAAGAATAAGAAATAAGTGGAAATTTTACCCGTGAGTTTGTTACATTATAAGGCACAAAAAGAAAATGACTCTCCCCAGACACAACAGAATATGCTTCAACACACAAACTCATATAAAGCATCTTGCAAACCAAATCCAAAAACAAAATATAAATTTGTGATATTTATGGATAAGTATTTGGTCTGCAAAGATCAGACCAGGTATGTTTTCTGTGTGCTGTAAGCATTGGGTTTCCTCGAGAAAACACCTTTATTGTACCTCTTAGCTTTTACTTGTTTCTGTGGCCATGCTGAGGCACTGTTTTCAAGGGTTTAGTAGAACAAATTGACCCCAGGACTTATTTCTAAGTTTGGTAGTTATTCTATCAACCTCCTTTGCCAGACATAAACAAACCAACACTGGTTGTGAAGCAGTGATGGGGGGAAACACAAAGATGCACACACTTTACACAGTCACACACACTCATATAGCAGGCTTTTTTGAGTTTCCATCTACCAAATCCACTTTGAAGACACTTGCTCGAAGTTTCTTATTTCTTTACTACCCACAAGGGGCTACACACAGAGGGGACAAACAAATGGATTAAGTCGATTATATCGACCACAGTGCATAACTGGTACTTATTTAATTGACTCCGAAAGGATGAAAGGCAAAGTTGACCTTAGCGGAACTTGAACTCAGAACACTTTGAAGACACTTACTTGAGACGCCATGCTGTGGGACTGAACCCAAGACCACAAGGCTGGGAAGCAAGCTTCTTAACCACACATCCATGAGAAAAAATTATAAATTAACTCCTAAGATTTTTACTGTAAATTTCCTTGTTCATATTTATTGGATAAATTTTCATAACAAACACCAAACTGACTCCTTGCTCTATTTTGAACATCAGTAAAGAATTGCAACACTGAAATATTTTATCTACTTTGTATTAAAAAGACAAATTTTAATGACTTATCTTTCAGACTCTTTAGAAGTTGCCTACCAAAATCTGCAAAATTATATCAAGCAATGGCTATCATCACAAAGAAATATTTATAATGAAACACGAATGACTCCAATATCTAATGCAATTAGCTCTTCAGAGAATTTGTTTGTAGCTCCTGAGAGAGGTACCGTGGTAAGTATTATTATTGGGGGTGGTCATTCGTAAGAATAAGGGTTCTGAGAATAAGGTATTGAATTATTTCTGACCACAAGGTCATTGGTTTGAGTTTTTTGGCTCAGTTATTCTGTTCTTTGCTTAGACAAAATGTAATAGTCTTTTGGGTCTAATTCTGAGAAGAATACTTTGGTAATCTTTTATTTGACTTGTAAAGCTAATCTAAAGAAAACTTAAAACACTTTCTCCAACAGTTCTTCCTGATTATAGTGTTAAACTTTGATAGATTTCGGCCAGTATAATTGAGTTTTTTGGTGTCTTGTCCAGGTGGGGAATTTCTACGCTACTGAAACCAGGAAACTGGCCCTTATGAGCCTGGCATGGCTCGAGAAGGATCATCATCATCATCATCATCATCATCGTTTAACGTCCGTTTTCCGCGCTAGCACGGGTTGGACGGTTCAACTGGGGTCTGGGAAGCCAAGCGCTGCACCAGGCTCCAGTCTGATCTGGCAGAGTTTCTACAGCTGGATGCCCTTCCTAACACCAACCACTCCGCGAGTGTAGTGGGTGCTTTTTACGTGCCACCTGCACAGGTGCCAGGGGGGTCCGGCATCGGCCACGATCAGTTGGAGCTTTTAACGTGCCACCAGCACGGAAGCCAGCCAGGGCGGCACTGGCAACGGCCACGTTCGGATGGTGCTTTTTATGTGCCACCGGCACAGAAGCCAGTCAAGGCAGCGCTGGCATCGGCCACGTTCGGATGGTGCTTTTTATGTGCCACCGGCACAGAAGCCAGTCAGGGCAGCGCTGGCAACAGCCACGTTCGGATAGTGCTTTTTATGTGCTACCGGCACAGAAGCCAGTCGAGGTGGCGCTGGCAACGGCCACGTTCGGATGGTGCTTTTTATGTGCCACCGGCACAGGTATCACAACTACTATTTCCATTGATATTTATTTTGATGTTCATGTACTTGACTCAACAGGTCTCCTCAAGCACAGCGGGACGTACTGGAATCCAGGGTACTTTGAATGGGCAGGGGCTATGCGGAACTGGTGCAGGAAGCAGCCCGGGTCTTTGCAGTCACAGCGTTAATTAATCTCCTATTGCTTTGGTTAACTAAAGTTATGAACAAAAATACATTCGTAAATTAAAATACTCAAAACGGAATATGTTTCTATTTTTACTTCTTAATCAAAGGAAGAGGAATCGGTGAAAAGACGTCGGTTTGTTGCTAAACAAATAGTGCGAGCAGTTGTACCAACACTCTACGAAAAAATTGAACGGTAAATACATTCTTTTACTCTTTTACTTGTTTCAGTCATTTGACTGCGGCCATGCTGGAGCACCGCCTTTAATCGAGCAACTCGACCCCGGGACTTATTCTTTTGTAAGCCCAGTACTTATTCTATCGGTCTCTTTTGCCGAACCGCTAAGTAACGGGGACATAAACACACCAGCATCAGTTGTCAAGCAATGCTAGGAGGACAAACACACACACGCATATATATATATATATATACATATATGACGGGCTTCTTTCAGTTTCCGTCTACCAAATCCACTCACAAGGCTTTGGTCGGCCCGAAGCTATAGTAGAAGACATTTGCCCAAGGTGCCACGCAGTGGGACTGAACCTGGAACCATGTGGTTAGTAAACAAGCTACTTACCACACAGCCACTCCTGCACATTATTTAATTTAGTAATATAAAGTGGTGGAGGCACATGGCCTAGTGGTTAGAGCAGCGGACTCGCTGTTGAGGGATCGCATGTTTGAATCTCAGACCGGGCGATGGTGTGTGTTTATGAGTGAAACACCTAAGCTCCACGTGGCTCCGGCAGAAGGTAATGGCGAACTTCTGCTGACTCTTTCGCCACAACTTTCTCTCACTCTTTCCTCCCGCATCTTGCAGCTCACCTGCGACAGACCGGCATCCCATCCAGGTGGGGAACCTATATGTCAAGGAAACTGGAAAACCGGCCCTTATGAGCCAGGCATGGCTCGAGAAGGAACAAACAATATAAAGTGATGTAGCTATCCATAGTGCCAGTCTTAGACACATAAGAGATCCTAAGGGTATGTAATATACTCTTAGTAGAGTAAAAATAAAATAGGGGCTGTGTGGTAAGAAGCATGCTTCCCAACCACATGGTTCCGGGTTCAGTCCCACTGCGTGGCACCTTGGGCAAGTGTCTTCTACTATAGCCTCGGGCTGACCGAAGCCGTGAGAGTGGATTTTGTTCAGGAATTTGGACCTGGAGATCTCCATTTCCAGCGACTTCGAGGGCCACCTCCCAGTGGCATCGAGCGTCAACGAAGAGCCCTCGACTACAAGATGACCAAAGTTTTTTTTTTTTACAAGGTCTGGGGTCTCCCGCCCCTAAGCCCTAGACCATCACCTAATCACCCTTACCTGTCTTGTTGCTTAACAACAACAACCCATACCAGCACAATGCCAAACCATGTTTACAATCTACTTTCGATTCCTGGTTAAAACAGTTTTACATGACTTACATTGTCTGTATCTTTGAGGACCTTACATCGTCCCACTTCTCCATCCCTCTAAACCTAGAACCTTGAGCTTCATCGAAAGAAATCACTATAAACGAAAAACATGTGTTTTGTATTTCAGATCGTCTTGCATGGAAATAGATGAGGAAGAGAGATCTCGAAGAAATTCCAGAATCTCAGCACTGAGAGACTTGAAAGCATTACAAAATATTCAGAGAGATTCGAGAGGAATTATAACAGAACCCGAGGAAGTTCCAAGTGACATCGTGAGAAGAGCATCGTTAGAATTCGAAGAATTCGAGAGAATCTACAGAGGTTCCAGGAGGGGAACAGCATTAAATCTAGAAAAAATAGTGGACATTCATGGCGATTTCAAGAGCTGTTCAGGCGTTTTAGTAAATAGTGTAGAGACAAATAGTAGACTGAAATACCGGACATCTAAGCCTAAAATGTATGATAATGACACGACTGGTCATTATGATAAATTAAGCCAGTTAGTTGATAAATATGATGCCAAAACCAAACATCCTGACACTCGTCTTCAAGAAGTGCCAAAAGCTAAATCGCTTAGTGAAAGTCATGTACCTGTTCGACTGGGTTCAGCCAAGCATACAGTTGTACCCCCAATACATACTTCTACGATTTGATGTAATTGCTATTAAGGATAATTACTCAGAAAAAATTTATGTTATAAATTTTGACATTTTTCATTTTAACAAAAGAGACTTAAAATGTGTTATATCTTCAACAATCTTCATTCTAAAATACAATCAGCAGAATTTTCGGAGACTGGCAATGATGATGTTTAACCCTTTCGTTACCAACCCGGCTGAAACCAGCTCTGGCCCCTCTTGTTTTCATAAGTTTTGAATTAAAGTCTTGCACCAAACCTTAGTCACAATTTATGTTCCCAACACTAGTTTAATGATAACTAAGTAATTTTACTAAATTCTTTGTTATATTTAAAATTAATTGAAAGAAATACAGAGCATCTCAAAATAAATACAGTAACGAAAGGGTTAAACAGTGTGAATGAACAAACATTGCATTTGACAGAGTAGTCTGAATGCTAAAGGGTTAACCCTTTCGTTACAAACCTGGCTGAGTCCAGCTCTGGCTCTGAGTACAAATGTCTTGTTTTCATAAGTTTTGAATTAAAATCTTCCACCAAACCTTAGTCACAATTTATGTTCCTAACACTAGCTTAATGATAACTAAGTTATTTTACTAAATTCTTTGTTATATTTAAAATAACTGAAAGAAACACAGAGCATCTCAAAATAAATACAGTAACGAAAGGGTTAACCTCAGTTCAGTTCTGGTTGAGTAAAGCTATGATCCTAGGGTTCTACATGCAAAGTTGCTTTAAATATTATATGCTTTAATGCACTAAACCCCCACCCCCACCCCGTATGCACTGCTCAAATTGGTGTACTCTCTCTTTACTCTTTTACTTGTTTCAGCCATTTGACTGCGGCCATGCTGGAGCACCGCCTTTAGTCGAGCAAATCAACCCCCAGGACTTATTCTATCGGTCTCTTTTGCCGAACCGCTAAGTGACGGGGACGTAAATACACCAGCATCGGTTGTCAAGCAATGCTAGGGGGACACAAACACACACATATATATATATATATATATATATATATATACGACAGGCTTCTTTCAGTTTCCGTCTACCAAATCCACTCACAAGGCATTGGTCGGCCCGGAGCTATAGCAGAAGACACTTGCCCAAGATGCCACGCAGTGGGACTGAACCCGGAACCATGTGGTTGGTTAGCAAGCTACTTATCACACAGCCACTCCTGTGCCTATGTTCAGGGTAGTCACTAATCATCATCATCATCATCGTTTAACGTCCGTTTTCCGTGCTAGCAACGGTTGGACGGTTCGACTGGGGACTGGGAAGCCAGGAGGCTGCACCAGGCTCCAGTCTAATCTGGCAGTGTTTCTACAGCTGGATGCCCTTCCTAAGGCCGAGCGTCGGCTGCGGGGGTCATTCCGAAAAGCTCTATCTGCGATGATTTCATCTCAATCGAAGGAGAGGGGCTTTCTCCGTCCGGGTTGTGGATCCGTGGAATAAGCTGCTGGACGAGATGGTGAAGATGCCGTCGACCGCTCGGTTCAAAGTCTCCCTTGACCACAAGTGGCCTGAACTCTTTACATGAACACCACCCTGTACATAACTCTATGTCCCCCTACATGGCCTTGCTTTTTCGCTTTTTGGGCCAAAAAATTAACTAACTAACTAACTCCGTGAGTGTAGTGAGTGCTTTTAAGTGCCACTGGCACAAGTGCCAGGGGAGGCTGGAAACGGCCACGATCGGTTGGTGCTTTCTACATGCCACCATCACAGGTATCACAACTACAATTTCCATTTGATAATTTATTTTGATGTCGATGTACTTGACTCAGTAGCCTCAAAGTTTCAATGAAATTATTTTTTTTTTTTTTACTTGTTTCAGTCATTTGACTGTGGCCATGCTGGAGCACCACCTTTAGTCGATCAAATCAACCCCAGGACTTATTCTTTGTAAACCTAGTACTTATACTATCGGTCTCTTTTGCCGAACTGCTAAGGTACGGGGATGTAAACACACCAGCATCGGTTGTCAAGCGATGGTGGGGTGCCAAACAGAAACACAAACATAGACACGCATACATATATATGACAGGCTTCTTCCAGTTTCCATCTACCAAATCCACTCACAAGGCTCTGGTTGGCCTGAGGCTATAGTAGGAGACACTTACTCAAGGTGCCATGCAATGGGACTGAACCCGGAACCATGTGGTTGGTAAGCAAGCTACTTACCACACAGCCACTCCTACGCCTATAGAATGACATTGTTGGGTAGGTGTGAGAGGCTAAATTTGGTCAGTTTTTGTATAAAACACATGGAAAATTAGGGCTAATTACGGCCAGTTTAAATGCTAAAGGGTTAAGTTAAGAGGAAGGACATGAATATATGGGGACAAATAATGAAGTCAGATCTAAAAATGATGGGCTGCACAGACGAGATGAAAAAATTTTGGAATAAGTGTTAATGTGATACCTGGCTGACCCATCCAACCCATTATCAACAACAGAAAAACAAACTGCAAAATAGAGTGTTTAATTGATGTAACTGATATTTTAAACACCAAAGAAACTTTAACTTGGAAATTGAGATGTTTTTCCATCACAATTCTTTTGTGATGTATTTTCAATAGAATACACAGATCACAATAAACAGAAGGGTTAATAAATTCATTTTACATTAGTAATTAATTTACATTTTAATTTTGATAAATTTATAGAATCTATTTAAAGGTTCTTTTCAAAGTAAATTAATTTCTCTTTGTTTTAAAACAAATTTCTCAATAATATTTTGATACTTCTCAATCAAAGAGGGTTCCAGTTCATGACACCGTGAAAGGACATGTTTGGTTGTGTAGTCTAATGAAGATCTTGATGTAGAGGGGTTATTTTCAACTGAGTTTTTATCCTGTTCAAAATAACTAGATACAAGCCTCCGACATTGATTATTAGACTGCTTTGCCATTATACAATTTCCATTGCTTGGCAAAGCGCACGAACTAGAATCAAAACTTCCTGGTTCAAAATCAACGTCGGCGACTTCTTTAGGTCTCTTAAAGAGTTTAGAGTAGTCTTTTGAATGTTGCCCAACAGACAATGGCAGTTTGCGTTTCTTTGAAGAAACACCTTTTTTTTTACCTGTGTTTTCTTCGACTACATCTGGTTCGTTTAAATAATATATTGTTGATGTATTACTGTTGGATGATGAACTGTCATCCTCTAAAGATTCAGCAACAAATTCTTCATCACCGGCGTTCTCAGTTTCTTTCCTTCTTTTGTCTAATTTGTTGCTTGGTGAGATTTCACTTAACTGTTCAATCATTGGTAATTGCTGTCTGCAGTTTGCAGTAGTTGTTGATATTTTTAAAGACTTTTCTGACCGTTCGCCATTATTTACATTTGTTCTGCAAATATTTTCGGTTACATTTCGATCAGAAAGTGGGACTGGGTCCTCATGTTGTTCAATATTATCAGAATTCTGTTGTGATTGATTTTCAAATAACGAAATTTTTTCAGCAAAATTTTCTTTTGAAGCATCAGGTATTTCTGAATTCCTTCCAATGCCTTTTTTTTGCTTATTACTTTTAGTTGGAGTCTTCGTAATTGAAATTCCTGTTACTGTATCTTGTCTATCACAGTCAGAATTCTTGTTTACTATATTTAGGGAAGACGTTTGTAAAGCTTCTACAGTCTTACTATTAGAGTCAGTTTTAGAACTGTTTGGAGAATTCCCTGAGACTGATGGAATATTTTTATGGTTTTCTTCATTTATTTTTGGTTCTAAGCGATCGCTTTTCTCTTCTGGTTTGGTTGGAGATGATTTTGTGGGAGATTCAAAAACAACTCCTTTGGGAATATGACGTTTTAGGACATGTCTTTGGATTTTCTTTTTAGCAGCTGAGGACAGAATTTTTTTGGCATTATCTCCAATGGAGCTTTTAAGGAAAGTTGGCATGGTATACTTTTTGATGGGACTCGTGGAAAGGTATTGATTAAAACAACTCATATCTGCACGATGAGCTACTGAAATATTAAATGGTCCTTTTGTGTTAGCTTTAACAATTGGAATTATTTGCTTGGGACTAATTCTTTTAACAAATTCTACAAGCTCTGGATATGAGCTATGATCTGAATAAGGTATCACATAAATATTATTTTGGTTGCAATATGGAGAGCCATCAAGCCCTTCATAAATTGCTGTTGGAAATATTGCAATTGTTTCTCTCGTTAATTTATCTAAATACTTCTCTGTTACTAAGTAAAAAGGAACAACCCGAATTCGGCATTCCTGTTCAGCAGTGTCAATTTGAAAAACATCAGGGGTTTCGATAAGTTCAAAATATTCAAACATTTTCTGAGGTACGGCGATAAATTCCTGAAAATGCTTTGCGATTTCAATGAGTAGATTTGGTTTGCCTAAGCTTTTCATACCGAAAATGATATCGTGTCCTGGATAATAACTGATCAATTCCGTAATCCAGTCTTTAGCTTGCCTACGAGATTGAAACGCACATTTTGGATCACAAAAAGTATTGTCGAGATATAAAGTATCAACACTACAACTAAGTGACGACAAATAAGAGTCGGTTATTACCTTAGGTTCATACCGAAAGTCACCGGTATAAAGCATACAACCAAAGTAACCTTGAAACAAGAACATAACTGATCCGGGGCAATGGTTAGCATCAACTGCTACGACAGTAACCGTCTCAGTATACGTAGCGTCGACAGGGATTAAAACCGGAGTGTTTAGCTCCAAAGGTCGGATTAATTCTCGAGCGACATTAAATTTTTTACAAATGAGGTCTCCTGTTACTTTGGAGCAGTAGATTGGCTGATTCCAAGAAGATGTGAGGCCGACTGTATGGTCACTGTGGAAATGTGTCAGGAAAAATAGTTTAGCATCAGGACATTTACGAATCTGCCAGAAATCCACTGCAATAGGAGTGCCTTTGATAATGTGTCCGTTCATTGTGGTTTCCTTGGGAACCAAAAAGAAAAAAAAAGAAAAAAAAATGAAATTAGAAGAAAATAATGAATGAAGAAATACATAAGCAAATAAATAGGAGTAAATTATTTGGATCTTTTCGGTTTGAACGGCAGTTTTTTTCTAGCGGTGTCATATGAAATTGTCACCCATAATTATGACCCTAGTATCGATCTATTGCATTTCAATCTGTTTTAGGGTTAGGGTTAGGAGTGGCGGGAAGGGTATCTTTTTTTTCTTTAGAAATGTAAATAAACCCAATCTGTTTCTTAAACGAGGGACATATTCATACGGCACAGAATGTTTTCACCTCAATAGACGTCATTGATTGGTTGAAATTGCAGAAATTGAAGAAAAAAAAACAAACAAATATCTTACAACTATAGAATTTTCTCAATAAAGTCAAGAGAAAAAGATGTTTTATAAACACATTCTACCAGTATACGAAGTTTAAAAGTGTTTAGTTGCGTGGAAAGTATTTAAAAAAAAACTGCCGTTCAAACCGAAAAGATCCAAATATTCTATAAATACGATCTCGGCGGAATTTGATCTCATAACGAAATACTTATAAGCATTTATACTCGTATAAATACGAGTAAATGACAATTATATTGGAATTTAATATGAAAAAGACAACAAGTGGGCCCAGTAAATGACATACATTGACTTTGTTTTAACAAAAATATCCCCCCCCCCCAGAAAGTTATGAGGAACCGAAGTTGTGTGAATTATCCAAAATTTCTCTCCCCGTC
The DNA here is from genome assembly GCF_006345805.1 of Octopus sinensis. Lineage (NCBI taxonomy): Eukaryota > Metazoa > Mollusca > Cephalopoda > Octopoda > Octopodidae > Octopus > Octopus sinensis. The sequence goes on from NC_043007.1 coordinate 21,122,898, forward strand.
TCCGAAAACGTTTCCACAAATAGCAATATATATTTCTTTACTGCCCACAAGGGGCGAAACATAGAGGGGACAAATAAGGACAGACGAAGGGATTGAGTCGATTATATCGCCCCCCCCCCGTGCGAAACTGGTACTTTATTTATCGACCCCGAAAGGATGAAAGGCAAAATTGACCTCGGCGGAAATATAATCGTGACCTACACCACATGAAAAGGCATTTTTCAAAGAGTTATGAAAAATAAGGAAATCAACGGAGGATGGAGGAAGATGAAGGGGAACACATCTGTCTTTAGGCCAAAAATTGTAAAAGCCTGTGTTTATATCATCAATTCTTTGACAAATTCCTGGTTTGCACGCGACAATCTCTTGTGCCAAAGTTTAGCTTTAATCCATTAATATTGTATTTTATTTAGCAACAGTTAAGCTTTTATTTATTCCGTTCGCTTCCTCGGAATAACCAAATCTATTTTCGTATTTTCACGAAATTGTCAAACTTGCAAAATATATACCCAAAAGCCAAATATCGCCAATTATTATTATTATTCTTTTTTATCATTTGCTCTCAACTTGACAAAGTCGAGTGGAACTGTTAGAAAGGAATTTTATATAATATATGGTAAACAGAATTATAAGCCTTATTCTATTTACAAAATTCCAATCGCAACCGTTTCCTAATTCAAGCAGAATTCGCACATCCAAATGAAACCCTCCTGTCACGACCTGGGACCTTGAAGACTGCTAAAATGCAAGAAAGTACACAGGTCCCTTAATGTTTGATATTCAATAAGACAATCAATACTTCATTTCATTTTACTATATATATATTATTTATACTAAATATATTCTAGATTCTACATTAATATTATAAAAAATATAAATACAACATAAAAAACAGACAGAGTTGGAATTCCTTTGAATAATATATATATACTGATAGGGCACAGAAAGTGTGTCAATAGCCAGGTGGAGGAGGTGTCCTCCTAGGGCTACAAGTTACAATAGCATCCACCCTTAAAGGTTAGCCACATTTAAGTGGCAAATATACCTCACGATGTCATGTTTGTTTATACCTCGCTCAGAGATTTATTTTTATATATATATATATATATATGCACACATACATACATACATATTTTAAAGGCAGTTGAAACCCTCCTGTCACAACCTGGGACCTTGAAGACTGCTATAATGCAAGAAAGCATACTAGCCCCTTAATATTTTATATTCAATATTTCATCTATTCAATAAGACTATCAATACTTCATTTCATTTCACACTATATATACTATTTATACTATATATTCTACATTAATATTATAAAGAATATAAATAAAACATAGAAAACAGACAGAGTTGGAATTCCTTTGAATAACATATATCCCTCTATACACAATCATACAAACCCCTTTATATATATATATATATATGGTCATCCTTCGTTTTAAGATCGCCTATATATATATATATATATATATTATATATATATATATATATATTTATGTATATATGTATATATATATATATATTTATGTATATATATATGTATGTATATATATATACGTGTATATATATATATGCATACATATATATATATGCATACATATATATATGCATACATACATACATATATATATACACACATATATATATATATATATGCATACATATATACATACATACACACATTGAGAAAAGGTGTGTCTTGTCTCAACAGTATTGACTTAATATCTCATATTTTGACTCAAATATTTTCATAGCTTACAAGTAAAAAAACTCTAACTACATTAACTAAAGTAAAGTATTATATTCCGTAAAATCCTTGATAAAACAATAATTTAACTGACACTAGAGATAACAGGAAGACAGAAGCTTATTTATGTGTGTGCAAAACTGGTTGTTTACCTTTCAAATAAGTTTGCTATCGACGTTCAGTCTCCATCCCCAAATATTGGGAATAAACAAAAACACGGGTTTCGGACATTTGGCGCCGTTTAAATAAGTCATTCGCAGTGCTCTCCCCCTTATCGTAACTCTCCGGTCACTTATTTTGTTAACTTCTGGACTTCTTTAAAATATCAGCTTTCAACCTTCTGGCAGAAACGTTAGCACGCCGGACGAAATGCGTAGCCGTATTTCGTCTGCCGTTACGTTCTGAGTTCAAATTCCGCCGAGGTCGACTTTGCCTTTCATCCTTTCGGGGTCAATTAAATAAGTACCAGTTACGCACTGGGGTCGATGTAATCGACTTAATACCTATGTCTGTCCTTGTTTATCCTCTCTGTGTTTAGCCCCTTGTAGGCAGTAAAGAAATATATATACTATGGCCAACTTTTTCGGCAGAATACGAATCTGCAAAAAAATTGGCAAAAATCGGCATTTTGAAATTACCTCTCCCCCCTCCCTAAATTCTTCATTTTTAACTTTTTGCAGAATTTTTTTTGTTTTCAAAATATGATTTTGAAAAAAAAATTTCCAAAAATGTTTCTACTTATGGATAAGGTTAGGGTTTTAGGGTTAGGGTTGGGATTTTAGGGTTAGGGTTACGGAAAAGAGTGAAAAATGAAGAATTTGGGGGGAGGGAGTAGGGGGTGGAATTTCAAAATTCCGATTTTTGGCAATTTTCCAGAATCTCCGTATCCGAAAAGGTGAGTTTTTTGGGAAAAAAATTTTTTTTTTTAATTTGCCAGGGGGGGGGGGGTGAAATGAAGTCTTTCCATGGCTATATGTGTGTGTGTGTGCATATAGCTTTGTGCGCTGTGTCTGGCTATATGCACTATTCCACAACACTCCACCTGCATCTAACGAAGAGGACTGCTTCACTGACCTGGGCTGCCGACCATCCCACTGGACGCCAGTTCCAAGCGGCCAATCATTTTGCAGCCATCTGTCAACATGTTGTGGACCGGTTTTACTTTCACAGGTGACCCCAACCTCTGAACATCTCCCCAGCCGAACTCTCGGCTCTTCGATGTCTCTGACGCCACAAAGACATTATCATAAAACCAGCCGACAAGGGTGGAGCCGTGGTAGTGTGGCGCGCAGACCTCTACAAGGCTGAAGCTCTCCGCCAACTTTGAAACTCCTCCTTCTACAGCCCTCTGTCCTCCAACCCCACGCCTAGCTACAAATAGACGGTGTCCTCTGCTATCCATGACCTCATCTCTTCCTCCCGTCTCTCTCTCTCTCTCACCACCTCCAACTCCATTGTCTGCACTCCTTGCACCTCCACCATTTACTCCCACAAACCCAACAACCCTGGCTGCTTCATTGTCTCCGCCTGTAACTGCCCCATGGATCTGATCTCTAAATACCTCAACCGTGTCCTTGCTACCCTAGTGGCTTCCATCCCTTCACACATCCACGACACTAACCATGTTCTTCGTCTTTTTAACTCTTTCTCCTTCCCTTGTGGGCCCTCTAAACTTCTCTTCAATTTTGATACAGTGATCCCACACCACGAAGGATTTCTTACCCGCAAACACTTCCTAGACCTTCAACCCAACCCCCAATCTGACACGTCCACACTTCTTCTCCCGGCTGAACTTGTTCTCTCCCTAAACTGCTTCTCGCTTGCAAGGGAGTTTTATCAACAGATCTCAGGAGTGGCCATGGAAACGAGAATGGACCCCAACTATGCAAACCTGTTCGTTGGCTATGTTGAGTCCCAAATATTTTCAAGATTCGCTGGTCCCGTTATATTGATGACTGTATCGGTGCGACCTCGCTCTCCCGCAAACAACTAGACTCCTTCCTCTCTTTTGTCCAATCCTTCCATCCTGCCCTCGAATTCTCCTGCACCATTTCCAACACTTCCATTGCCTTTCCCGACATTTCGGTCAACATACACAACTCCGCTCTCACTACCTCCATCCACTACAAACACACCGACTCACACTCATACCTCAACTTCTCCTCCTCCCAACCTACCTACACCAAGCTCTCCATCCCCTATTCCCAGTTCCTCCATCTGCACAGGCTCTGCAGTGACAACCATGACTTTGAGACTCAGTTTCAACTCATGGCTTGGTACTTCATCCTTTGTGGATATCCCCTCACCACTATCCACACCATCCTTGCCAGAGCACATTCCGTGGACCGTGCCTCTACTTTCTCTCCCCACCCCACCCCCGCTGTTACTCGTCTCCTGTTTCCTCTCACCTACTACCCTTCCACCCTGCCCGTATACGGCACAGAATGTTCTCTAAGCCTTCTGATGACTCCAGTCTGATCCCTTCACTTCGCACATCTCCCCTAAGCTACCCCTCCCTTCCTTCAAACGAGCCCACAACCTACATGACCGCCTGGTCCACAGTTTCTTCCCTAATTCCACCTACCAACCTGGATCGTTCCCCTGCTCCTGCCCAAGCGGCCGCACTTGCCCCTACCTCTCCAGCACCACCATCCTCACAGTGGTTCCCAAACTTTTACGGGCTGCCACCCCCTTGACACCCAGTCTACATTCCTAGTGCCCCCACCCCAACTAACCATCACAAACATAAACCTAATAATATCTGTGTGTGTGTGTGTCTGTGTTTGTCGCCCAATCCCCGCTTGACAACCTGTGTTGGTGTGTTTATGTCCCTGTAACTTAACGATTCGGCAAAAAGAAAGTGTTAGAATAAATACCAGGTTTTTAAAAGAAACAAGTACTGGGGTCGATTCATTTGTCTCAGACCCCTTGAAAGTGCTCCAGCATGGCCACAGTCAAATGACCGAAACTAGTAAAAGAATAAAAGAATACATATATCAGGAGGTATGAGAAATGAATAGAGATTTATGTAACCGTGTGACATCCATAGGCTTACAGCCGTTTCGGAGCCTTTTTTCCTGTAGTATTAATTTCAGTATCCGCAGTTGAACTGTTAATACAACCGTGATGTTTTAATGGTCTGATGATCTAGCTTTCTTTATTTGCATTAATTTATGAATATACAATTGTATTGTATAATGCACGAAGAATGTTTGAAACAGCTGTAACCTTATAAAAGCTACATGGTTAAATGGATCTATTTCACCTCCTGACTTTATGTGTTTTATATGCTCCTTACAGTATAATTTTATCATTCGGATTTTCTGGGTTTTGAGTTACATAGATACTTCATATTATATTACTCTACTTCGTCTGTCTTTACATTATGAGTTCAAATTCCGCTGAGGTTGACTTTGCCTTCCATCCATTCGGGGTTGATAAATTAAGTTCCAGTAGCGTACTGGGGTCGATCTAATTGACTGGCCCTCTCCCCCAAAATTTCGGGCCTTGTGCCTAGAGTAGAAAAGATTTTATTACCCTATTTTTTTGAAGGCAGTGAGCTGGCAAAATTGTTAGTATGCTGGGTAAAATGTTTAGTGGCATTTTGTCCGTCTTAAAGACGTTCTGAGTTCAAATACCGCCGAGGTCGACTTTGTCTTTCATCCTTCAGTACAGGGATCGATGTAATCGACCAGTCACCTCCCTCAAATTTTCAGGTCTTGTGCCTATAGTAGAAAGGATTATATCACTCTATTTTGGACTGATACCCGATCCCGTACGGGAACCTCACTGTGATAGCCTCAAGATTCTCTGAATACATATCTTATACTACTTATATATAATGATAAATCTCAGAGCGAGTTATAAACAGTAGCAGCAACACATCGTGTCGTATATTTGCCATTTGAATATGGCTAACCCCTAAGGGTGGATGCTACTGTAGTTTGTAGCCCCAGGAGGACACCTCCTCCAGCTGGCTATAGACACACTTTCTGTGCCCTATCAGTATTTGCGAAGGGAAGCCATCCTTCCCGTCTTCAACTTATGATACACACGGACTCGAGTTTCAGGGTATTGACCCGTCATCGGCGTGTGACAATCATAGTTGTCGATTAGAAGTCGGTTCCCCTCACAAATACATATACTTTTTCCAGTATCGATTGACACTGATATTGAAAAAATGAAATCAAACAATGATAAATCTCAGAGCGAGTTATAAACAGTAGCAGCAACACATTGTGACGTATATTTGCCATTTGAATATGGCTAACCCCTAAGGGTGGATGCTACTGTAGTTTGTAGCCCCATATATATATGATGCAAACAGGAAAAATAGAGTATATGTATATTTTTATTAATATTTAGCAGAAGTGCAAAAGTGACACATGGTCCGAGAGTTTCGTGTATTGTCACTAATATATGTTTCTGAAGTTTAGCAAAATGTGAGGAAAGCTGAGCTACTATAGAAGTTCCTTATATTACTGCTCTGATAGAACTATTTCTCAAACCTAACTGGGATCTTTTCGGTTTGAACGGCAGTTTTTTCTAGTGGTGTCATATGAAATTGTCACCCATAATTATGACCCTAGTATTGCATTTCAATCTGTTTTAGGGTTAGGGTTAGGGGTGGGGGAAGGGTATCTGTTTTTCTTCACAAATGTAAATAAACCCAATCTGTTTCTTAAACGAGGGAAATATTCATACGGCACAGAATGTTTTCACCTCAATAGACGTCATTGATTGGTTGAAATTGCAGAAATTGAAGAAAAAAAACAACGAATATCTTACAAATTATAGAATTTTCTCAAAAAAGCCAAGAGAAAGAGATGTTTTATAAACACATTCTACCAGTATACAAAGTTTAAAAGTGTTTAGTTACGTGGAAAGTATTTTAAAAAACTGCCGGTCAAACCGAAAAGATCCCAACTATCTTGTTAAATAACAGTTGTACCTACACACACACACACACACACACATACACACACACACACACACGCATACGCACACGCACATACATTGATACAGAGGGAAAAATTTGCGAAAGCGGGACGGGAGAACGTAGTAAGCAAAATGAATTAAAAAAAAAAACGTCATTGGGTTTATGGTCTTTTTTTAAACATGAATTTCGAAAGATCAAATTCACTCTGACAGACATATTCATTAAGTAAACTCTAAATACTATTTTATGTTTAATAAATCCCTGTTTGATACAGGCTGTGTTACCTAAAGGTGATTGAGGTAACATTTTCCAAATAAATGTAGATATGTTGCGCAAGTGCTTATATATATATTATATTATATGCACTTAGGCTTTGAGCTCTGTTCGCGGAATGTACGTTTGTATAGTAAATAGTCATATTTGAGCCCTATATAGAAATGGAAAGAAGCCGAATTTAAAAGTGATAATGAAGAAATCTTCAAATAATTCATTCAGATTTATGATGTCGTTTGTTGATGGAAGTTTAGTAAAAAGTGAACACAGATTTCGGGATGGACAGCACACTTTCTTACTTCGCTCAGTATCTGTGCAACTTGGAGAAATTTGATGAATTCAAAAATTGGATTGATAACTTGACCAAGTCTAGGCCGTTATTATTTGAAGAGTTAAAAGAGGACGAAGATTTCGTATTTTCTATTGTTAGTTTACGAATTCACGAAGAGAAATTCTACGAAGCTTTTGAACTAATTGAGGTAAGTCTTGTACGCTTATATTGACATTAAATTTCTTTTTTTAATGTTCAAATTATATCTTTGGCAATCACTGCAATCACTTTCAAGGCGAAATGGAGAAATCAGTTGATGTCTCTATCAAGTGTTGTTCTCATAGAAAACTTCCCATTTTCTTGAGAATTATTATAATATTCTTGAGATTATTATAATATTGTTCCTGCTCATTAGTTACATCGATGCAGATTAGCTTTATTAATAATATTCTCACGATTTATTTAAAACTAAGGTGCCCACTCAATTTAAAATGGCTATATCTTCTTCTTTCAATGTATGTTTCTTGTAACTGTGGAATATCAACGTTTTTCTAATTTCCTCGCTCAATTTAAACATTGCAAACTGATTTCTTCCTGCTCTTGAAATTGTGACGATCAAGTCGTTTTTATTCAGGTTTAAAAAAAAAATATTTTACTCTTTTACTTGTTTCAGTCATTTGACTGCGGCCATGCTGGAGCACCACCTTTAGTCGAGCAAATCGACCCCAGGACTTATTCTTTGGAAGCCTAGTACTTATTCTATCGGTCTCTTTTTGTCGAACCGCTAAGTGACGGGGGACGTAAACACACCAGCATCGGTTGTCAAGCAATGCTAGGGGGTCAAACACAGACACACAAACATATATATATATATATATATATATACATATATACGACGGGCTTCTTTCAGTTTCCGTCTACCAAATCCACTCACAAGGCTTTGGTCGGCCCGAGGCTATAGTAGAAGACACTTGCCCAAGGTGCCACGCAGTGGGACTGAACCCGGAACCATGTGGTTGGTAAGCAAGCTACTTACCACACAGCCACTGTTTATATTAATTCAAAAATTGCTTTACGTTTCTTTTACATAATGAGAAACTGGGAGCTTCCTATGGCGATTTCTCAGAATCCTGTCCAAATTTATTATTCGTTTCTATTCATTAATTAAAGAAAAGGTCCCTCATGCAACTTCTTATGGTATTAGTATTTAGATTTCCTAAATAAATAGAACATTCTCTCATTCTTTTGTGTTTCAATCATTTATTTGTCTGCGGCCATGGCGAGGGGCACCTGCCGCAAATGTTTAGTTGACCATATTGAACGAATTATTTAATATTTCGATATCTATTTGTTGAACTGCTAGATTACGGGGCAGAAAGAGACAAAACATAAACAAAGGGGTTAATATCTAGATCCGCACCCGGTGAGAAAAATGGAAACGAAAATGTGTAAGAGTTGTAATGCACCGTATATTAAAGGAAGATGAGGGGAAAAAATGCGCGCTGACAAACGGGGAGGAAGGGGCCTCGGAAAATTCACACGATCAACCGTACAGAATCCGAGCTCTAAACCTCAACACCCGGTCACAGGAGTGAAATAGAAATCGTCTAATACTTCTAATGCAATGTATATTCAACAAATATTAAGAAAAAAATGCGCGCTGACAAACGGGGGTGGGGAGAGGGCTCTGTTTTAGGGTTAGGGTTAGGGGTGGGGGGAAGGGTATCTTTTTTTTCTTCACAAATGTAAATAAACCCAATCTGTTTCTTAAACTAGGGACATATTCATACGGCACAGAATGTTTTTTTACCTGAATAGACGTCAGTGATTGGTTGAAATTGCAGAAATTGAAGAAAAAAACAACAAATATCTTACAAACTAGAATTTTCTCAATAAAGCCAAGAGAAAAAGATGTTTTATAAACACATTCTACCAGTATACGAAGTTTAAAAGTGTTTAGTTACGTGGAAATTATTTTAAAAAAACTGCCGTTCAAACCGAAAAGATCCGAGGGCTCGGAAAATTCACACGATCAACCGTACAGAATCCGAGCACGGTTGATCTTGTGAATTTTCCGAGCCCTCGGATCTTTTCGGTTTGAACAGCAGTTTTCCCCTCATATTCCTTTAATATACGGTGCATTACAACTGTTACACATTTTCGTTTCCATTTTTCCCACCGGGTGCGGATCCAGATATTTATTAACTAACAAAGGCACGCATACACTGGAAGCACTCCGTCGGTTACGACGACGAGGGTTCCGGTTGATCCGAATCAACGGAACAGCCTGCTCGTGAAATTAACGTGTAAGTGGCTGAGCACTCCACAGACACGTGTACCCTTAACGTAGTTCTCGGGGATATTCAGCGTGACACAGAGAGTGACAAGGCCGGCCCTTTGAAATACAGGTACAACAGAAACAGGAAGTAAGAGTGAGAGAAAGTTGTGGTATATAGTATATATAGTATATATATTCTAGATTTTTATAAAAATATATTCTTTCAAAAACATTTTATCATCAGAATATATATACTTTTCTCACACTACAATTAAGATATATTTATTTATTTTCACTTTATCTTCACCAGTTGAACTGTGAGATAAAATTTAAAAATAATGTTGTATGAGATAGAAAGTATCGTGAAAGACTTTGATAGTATTTATTCCTTCCTCAAGGACAAAAAGGTCTTAAGTTCCTCTTCGCCAATTTGTTCGAGATGCCAGAGAGAGATGACTCTGATAAAACACAATCAAGAAAAAGTATTTCGCTGCCCAACTCACAAAGGGGGAAAAGAATCAATTAGAAGGAACTCCTATCTCGAAAATAGCAGATTGAAACTACATGATTTCATACATATAATATATTGTTGGGGCAATAACCTAACAATAACAGCAACAATAGCAATGACTGGATTGTCAAAATGTACCGTTATTCAATGGTTTCAATACATGCGAGATATCTGTAGTAACAATCTGGTCAACAATCCATACCAAATTGGTGGTGTCGGAAAAGTTGTTGAAATAGATGAAAGTCTGATGTGCAAGAGGAAGTACAATAGAGGGAGAACGCCACAAGAGAGATGGGTCTTTGGAGGTTATGATAGAGAAGAGAAAAAAGGCTTCCTACTCTTCGTAGCTGACCGTTCCTCGGAAACTCTGCTACCCATCATCAAAAAATATATTAGACCGGGCACAACAATTCATTCGGATTGCTGGGCCGCCTATAATGGGATTGCAGAAATGGATGTGACACCAAAATACATCCATTTCACAGTAAACCATTCCCAGAATTTTGTGGATCTGCTAACAGGTGTACACACAAATTCTGTGGAATGTTACTGGAAAAATGCAAAAAGAAAATTTAAAACGATGATGGGGGTACATTCCACCATGGTGGACTCGTACCTTGATGAGTTTCTGTGGAAGGAACAGTATGGACAAAATGAAAACGATTGTGTGATAAATATTCTGAGACATCTTTCAGAATGGTATAAAATTTGAAGGGGTATGATGTCACGCGTGTATTGAAACCATTGAATAACAGAAATTAGAACGTGACATTTCTGCTAAGCTGCCGCAATTGCTTAATTAAGACTTAAATTGAAAGGTTTAAATTGAAAGGTGCAAATATGTGACGAGGTTGAAAAAAAATACCCCAGAAAAAAAATGTATTTATCTAATTGACTACTATTTTGCTACACTGTCATAAAATCGCTACAATATCATGAAAAAATTAAGGTATGTACAGCATATATTATTGTATACATATATATATACACTTTTAAAAATTATTTACTTTGTTCAAAAAATATTAATATTAATTAATTTTCAAGAATTATTTAATTTATATAATTAATTCATTAATTTTATTCTGTAAAATAGTAATTAATTCATTTATCTGTAAATCCGCGAGGAAAGCGACTATGTAATTTTTTTGTGTAAAATTGAAAATGTTATATACACACACACACACAAACACACATTTTTTGTGAAATCCAACACCTTTTTGTCTTAAAAAGCAGAAAGGTATCTGAAAAAATCCGGGGGGGGGGTTAACGCGAATCGCGCACTGCGCATGCGCAAGTCACCTCGTTGGATCTCGAGTATCGAGTACCTACGTCTGGCGCGCGAATTCGCGCCAGCGCAACCGGGACCACTACAATAGACAAGTACCCCCCTACCGTAGCCTCGTGAAGCTTTAGGTGTTTTCGCTCAATAAACACTCACAACGCCCGGTCTGGGAATCGAAACCGCGATCCTACGACCGCGAGTTCGCTGCCCTAACCACTGGGCCATTGCGCCTCCACGCACGTATACACGCACCTACACTAAACCCCAGAACTCCTTAACCAAACAATAATGTTGGTGCATATTCTTTTTCATTTATTGTCTGTGATTTCCATATTACTTCCTTACTGAGACAACAAAAGAATATTAACAATTAATGATTTTTAAAACGCATGAAAGACAATTTAGTCCCACTGCCCAAGAGAGAATTCTTGTAGAATAGATTGGAAATTATTTAGTATGCTAAAAACCGCAATTTCTTGGGTACTACTTGAGAACAGTGGTCCCGGTGCGCGCACTCGCGTAGTCGCGCTAGCTAGTCGTGACTAGTCGATCCTACAACGACTACCTAGCAAAGTAAATACAACACAAAATAAATAATTTTTAAAACAAAGTAAATAACACAAAACACAAAGGATCGACTAGTCATGACTAGCTAGCGCGAGTGCGCGCACCGGGACCACTGTTCTCAAGTCGTACCAATTTCTTGTGATCTCTGTTTTAAGTATCGTAGATTACGAATCTATAAAAGTTAATTAAAACACTTGAGACATTTTAAACATCTAAGATTATGATTCCTTAAAATTATGTGGAGGAATTCTGGAGAAAAGAAATCGATAAAGAGTCAAAACTGAAAAATTATGGAAGGAGAGGAAAATCTTTCTTTGCAGATTCATAAAAATTAAGGGTTTTGGTGTCCCACATAATTTCCGACTCTATTCTACAGAAAGACCCCACCACCACCACAACAATTAAATTTGTGTCTATGAGCTCTGTAAGACTCAACAGAACAATCGAACTCTTCCACCCCTGCGTAACAACACACTGGTATTGTATTCCTCCGCCGCCAGCTTTTAAAGGGTAGAGGAACGCAGTACCAGTGTGTTGTTACGCAGGTGCGAAATAGTTAGGCTACCCTGCAACTGGGTCATGTCCCTGACTTCGCGATTTCGTGATTTGAGAATATTTTGTAAAACGACTAAGAACGATTACTCTTACACTTTACTCTTTTACTTGTTTCAGTCATTTTAACTGCGGCCATGCTGGAGCATCGCCTTTAGTCGAGTAAATCGACCCCGGGACTTATTCTATCGGTCTCTTTTGCCGAACCGCTATGTGACGGGGACGTAAACACACCAGCATCGGTTGTCAAGCAATGCTAGGGGGACAAACACAGACACACAAACACATACACACACATACATATATATATATATATACATATATACGACAGGCTTCTTTCAGTTTCCGTCTACCAAATCCACTCACAAGGCATTGGTCGGCCCGAGGTTATAGTAGAAGACACTTGCCCAAGATGCCACGCAGTGGGACTGAACCCAGAATCATGTGGTTGGTTAGCAAGCTACTTACCACACAGCCACTCCTGCACCTATGTTTACAAGTTTACGCCTATGATTGCAATGTTTACAAGTCAAATTGTGTGGGAGTGCTTCGTATGTCATAATGGGGGAAAAAAATGAGTGAAAAATAATTGCTCTCTTTATCTTTATCTAGTTTCAGCTCACGAGCTGTGGCCATGCTGGGGCACCGCCATTTATGCGAAATATTTTTCCAATTTCAATTTGCTGGTCGCGGCACAGGCGTGGCTATGTGATTAACTATGAAAACTACCAAAAGTTGTGTTTCTTCTAGTATTCATAATGGTCCTTATCATATTCTCCTAGATGAACCCTTGGTGGAGGCGCAATGGCCCAGTGGTTAGGGCAGCGGACTCGCGGTCGTAGGATCGCGGTTTCGATTCCCATACCGGGCGTTGTGAGTGTTTATTGAGCGAAAACACCTAAAGCTCCACGAGGCTCCAGCAGGGGATGGTGGTGATCCCTGCTGTACTCTTTCACCACAACTTTCTCTCACTCTTACTTCCTGTTTCTGTTGTACCTGTATTTCAAAGGGCCGGCCTTGTCACTCTCTGTGTCACGCTGAATATCCCCGAGAACTACGTTAAGGGTACACGTGTCTGTGGAGTGCTCAGCCACTTACACGTTAATTTCACGAGCAGGCTGTTCCGTTGATCGGATCAACCGGAACCCTCATCGTCGTAACCGACGGAGTGCTTCCACAGATGAACCCTTATTCTTCTTTGTATTTTTTTCTTTCCATATTTTTCAGTTCACTTCACTTCCATATATACCCCTTCACATGTGTCTGCCATCATCATCATTATTTTTCTCCTCTCTTCTTTCTGAATTTCAGCCAGTTTTCCTTTGTCATCATTGCATACTTCTTAAGAAATGATTTCTTTTACAGAATGGAACATTTACAAACCCAGAAAGGTTTATTTCACTTTGGGATAAAGCTCACTATAAATTAAAAGAAAAAGAAAAGGGTTTTCCGTTAACCCCACTTCTGCGTTTCAGGGTCAGAAAAAAGTAAGTTATGTTGTCTGTTTCCTTTTGGCATTTTCATACTTGTTTCCGAATCTCCCCAGGTCATTACTAGCTGAGATGTAACAGATTCTTACTGAGGTATGCAAACAGGGTAGGCAGAAGCTGTTTTGGCGGGTGGATTTCTTCCAGAGACATCATGAGAAAATAATCAACCCCAGTACTACTGGACTGGTACTTTAGTTATCAACCTCAAAAAAATGAAACACAGAGTTGACCGTGGCAGGATTTGAACTTGGAGTCCTCACTGTCAGATTGAATACCATAAGGTATTCTATCTGATGTTCTAACAATGCTACCAAGGCACCACGTATGCACATGCACAGGAGTGGCTGTGTGGTAAGTAACTTGCTTACCAACCACATGGTTCCGGGTTCAGTCCCACTGCATGGCACCTTGGGCAAGTGACTTCTACTATAGCCTGTCTAAAGAAGCCTGTTGTATGTGTGTGTGTATATATATACACACACACACACACACACATATATATATATATATATATGTATATATATATATATATGTATGTATGTACGTGTGTGTATATGTTTGTGTGCTCGACTAAAGGCGGTGCTCCAGCATGGCCGCAGTCAAATGACTGAAACAAGTAAAAGAGAGTATATACACATATTGTGGATATAAAATGATGTCCTATGCAAGGAGATGGAGTGAAGAAGGGAAAACACAGTAGAACTGGTGGAAAGCATCTTCAAATGCAGTCACTGCCTTTAAGACTGCTACTCCCATCTGAACCTGTGCAGCCACAGCAGACACTGCACTGCTATCAGCAGCTGACACAAAATTCTCCAGGCACAGATCCATGGTCTTTGGTCTTTCAAAACCAACGGATGCCATAGATAGACAGATAGATATAGATAGTAGTACATTATGATAGTTTCAAATTGTTGGCACACTGCCAACAATTTAAGGGGAGGAAAATAGGGGATTCTATTGATTCCAGTGTTCGGCTGGTCCTTACTGTACTTATTTTATCGATCCTGAAAAAACGTGAAAGGCAAAGTCTACCTTGGCTGAATGTGAAATCAGAATGTAAAGAGGCGATTACCATAAAAGCTTTTTTTTTTTTGCAATGGGAACAGTTAAGCTCTTCCTTTCAATCCACTTGAAACAGTTTTTGATGACAAATATTTACCCAACTCTACTAATTGTTCTGTGGCCCTTTACCAGTTCTGTCCTTTTTGTTACAAAATGGTGTAACACAATATAGAACATGTTCTATTATTACTGTGTGATATAAAATGAAGAAGTGATGTATTGTACGATATAGGAATTTGAAATCATTTAACCAGCGTTGCCTTACTGGCACCTGTGCCGGTGGCATGTGTAAAAAGATTCGACCGAGGTCATTGCCAGTACCGCCTGACTGGCCCCCGTGCCGGTGGCACGTAAAAAGTACCCACTACACTCTTGGAGTGGTTGGCGTTAGGAAGGGCATCCAGCTGTAGAAACTCTGCCAGATCAAGATTGGAGCCTGGTGCAGCCATCTGGTTCGCCAGCCCTCAGTCAAAAATTGTCCAACCCATGCTAGCATGGAAAGCGGACTTTAAACGATGATGATGATGATGATGATGATTATCCTGTTGTCTTTCAAAAACTATTATTTCTTCCTGTGGTTAAACACCATATGACAATTCTACAGTAATATTAATTGATTTTTTTTGTTGTTTTTTGACTAGGTATCCACCGCCTAAAAGTATTTGTCCAAGTGGCAAGAGGCCTTCAAGTAACTTACCTGAACATGCTCGTCAGACATTAAAACAGTGGTTTAATAAACATGCTGATTATCCTTATCCAGACGAACATGAAAAAAAGCAATTGGTGGAACAGAGCGGTTTGATATTATCTCAAGTGAAGACTTGGTTTGCCAATACCAGACGCAGAAAAAAGCTAACAGCACCAAAATCAAATTTAAAATATGGAAAGATTATGAAACATTACCATCAGTATAATTGCTCCTCGCAATCATTAACTGATGGCGTTGATTATGCTTTGGATATGTCTATGAAGAAAGTTGGGCTGTATCCTGATGAAGAGAATTTTGGTCAGACAAAGATGGATAATAAAAAACTACAGGACCAGTGTTTCTTTAAAGTTCAAGAATCTGGAAATATTTGTAAAGAAGATGATATTATTTCAAAAGAGATAGAACAAAATAAAGAACAAGGTTACTACTTGGAAAATAAAGAAATGGAAATCAAGTCAGACACAAAGGATTCTCATGAAACAAGGCAATTAAATTCGGTATTATTTGAAAATGCTTATCCCGTTTTACGAACCCAAAACTTTATCATCCCAAAAGAAAACAATTATTGTGACTTTGTTTCTGAGCAGAACGTAGATGCTGTCGGTAATGTTTGTAATACGTATACCTTACCAATAGATGGTGAATATCCCGATGATTCGAATGTCCTTCAGGATTGTGTAGAAATCAAAAGTGTTGAAAATGATTTATTTCCAAATGAAAGCAGTGAAGCTGTTACCTTTCTTCCAAATGAGACAGTTTTGATGCCAAATATTAACCCAGCTCTGCCAGTCACTCTGTGGCAATTGCCACTTCTGCCCACAGGTTTGAATTTATTCTGTTTTAATATTTCTTGTAATATATCTTAGTCTTTGATTCCAATAAACAATTTACTTCCCCTTAAAAACAATTTGCAAACATATTTACATTCCCATATAACAGTTAAGAACATCACCATTATTGTATTACGCATGCATGGAAGTGTTTGTTTGACTAGGTGCTGCTGGCTTAATTACACATGACTCAAGTTAGAGAAGGGGTGCGTATTATACACAAGGTTTAGGTTTTTCAGAGGTACAGCCCCCTAAAAATCCCTTGCGTATTATACTCAAGGGAGGACTATACTCAAGGATTTACAGTAAACATTTAATTTCATTAAAAATATATACTATTACTAAATTTTGCTAAATTTCATGATCCTTTTAGTAAAATATTTATTTACTCTATGTATTTTTCTCATTGCTATCTTTTATATCATCACATTTTGCTCAATATCTAGATTGCCTGATATCTTTTACCAACCAGAATATCACCACAAACTCAAACGGGCAGACACCTGACAATTGTAAATATATTTCTGACCTTAACAATACTTCATTTATTCACTGTGACCAAACCTCTCAATATGCTGATAATAAGCAGTTTGTTCCTGATACACCCAGAGAAAACAGCCAACCGACAGAATATGATGCTTCAAATAATGCAAGGAACATGATGTCATATGAAATGTTGAATAATTCACATCAAGGTAATGAAGATCCAAATATACATAATATAAAGTAAGTAGTTTTCAATCAATTTCTTCCTTTTTGTTTTATTAATTTCGTTTACCAACCACATGGTTCTGGGTTCAGTCCCACTGTGTGGCACCTTGGGCAAGTGTCTTCTACTATAGCCTCGGGCCAACCAAAGCCTTGTGAGTGGATTTGGTAGACGGAAACTGAAAGAAGCCTGTCGTATATATGTATGTATATATGTGTGTGCGTGTATGTTTGTGTGTCTGTGTTTGTTCCCCTAGCATTGCTTGACAACCGATGCTGGTGTGTTTACGTCCCCGTCACATAGCGGTTCGGCATAAGAGACCGATAGAATAAGTACTGGGCTTACAAAGAATAAGTCCTGGGGTCGAGTTGCTTGATTAAAGGCGGTGCTCCAGCATGGCCGCAGTCAAATGACTGAAACAAATAAAAGAATAACATCAAACCGTCTGGGTTTAGTAGTTAGGTTGTTACACTCGCAACCACAAGATTGTAGCTTTGATTCTCAAAGACAACAAGAACAACAACAAATTCAGGCTTTTAAAAGAATGTAAGAAAACTGAAGAAAACTTTACACATTATAGGTGATGCATTATGTTCTTGAGCAGAACACTTCATTTCACATTACTCCATTCCATTTACATTTAGATGAGTAACCTCTACGATGGACTAGCATCCTGTCCAGTGGGAAAAGGTTGTGATCTCATTCACTTATACAGCATGGAAACAAAGTCCTAGTACTTAAGACAGTAACATCCAGGGGTTGATAATGATGAGGAAAGGCGGTGAGCTGGCAGAAACGTTAGCACGCCAGGTGAAATGCATAGCCGTATTTCGTCTGCCATTACGTTCTGAGTTCAAATTCCGCCGAGGTCGACTTTGCCTTTCATCCTTTCGGGGTCGATTAAATAAGTACCAGTTTCGCACTGGGGGTCGATGTAATCGACTTAATCTGTTTGTCTGCCCTTGTTTGTCCCCTCTATGTTTAGCCCCTTGTGGGTAGTAAAGAAACAGATAATGATGATTAAGAAGCTGTTTAGGAGGGCAGCAACTTGAAATAAGAAGTGATGTAGCTTTGGGGTAACTCATAAATTCTGTATGGGATAACCTCTGTGGTACCAGTGATATAATCAAATATACCTACCTGGAAAGGTTGGTGAAAGAAAGGGCATCCAGCCATAGAAACCTTGATAAAAACTTGAACATAAGAATAAGACACAAATTATAGGCCACATTATAGGCTTACTGTCTAAGATGGCTGTAATTCCAAATAACTGCTTCAGTATATAAAATAATAATGAAATTATTGTATACAGTGCTCAGGTGCACCACAACTTGTCAAAAGTGTGTAGAAAGCATATACAGTAAAGTGTCTGGAAAGTGAACAGTGTATGAGTCAGATACATGCTTGCGTGTGTATGGAGGAGAGAAAATCAGGTGTAGTGTTGGCGAATCTCAGGAAGCATGGAAGTTTTGAAGGATGCAGTGCTCCGACTTTTGAAGGATGTATGTATATATAATAATAATAATGAAATTATTGTATACAGTGCTCAGATGCACCACAACTTGTCAAAAGTGCATATAAAGCATATACAGTAATGTACAAATGTCTGGGAAGTGAACAGTGTATGAGTCAGATACATGCTTGAGTGTGTATGGAGGGGAGAAAATCAGGTGTAGTGTTGGTGAATCTCAGAAAGCATGGAAGTTTTTAAGGATGCAGTGCTCCGACAACTAACAACTGATGCCGGCAGTTTATTCCATGCTTCAGCAACTCTTAGCATGAAAAAATGTTTCCGAAAGTCATGGGAGCTGTGCTGTTTTCTGACTTCGTAAACATGTCCATAAGAGGTTCACTTTAGTTCTCCTCCATTGAAGAACCTTTCTAGAACTGATGGCATGAAGGAATACACCTGATCTACATTGTAAGACATAGAAAGCAACAATTCTTGGCTGATTTTGTTTGTTGCTGTGTGGGTGAGATGTACAATGACAATATATTGTAAGACCCAGTCAGCCCATGCCAGCACAGAAAAACAGAAGTAAATTTGTGTTAACGTTGTTAACATGAACAGTTTATCTTGTGCAGTAATGTACTTTTTTTAAAAAATACTTTTAGATTATCAACAAGCATACCAGACAGAACCAACATCAACAACAATACCACCACTATTATAGAGTATAATTTTAGTATACCTCAACCATTAATGGAGAGAAAAGAGTCTCAGACATGTGTGGTAAGTAAAATCATCATCATTGTTTAATGTCCTCCCTCCATGCTGTTGTTGTTAAGCAACAAGATGGGTAAGGGTGATTAGGTAGTGGTCTAGGGCTTAGGGGCGGGAGACCCTAGACCTTGAAAAAAAAAAAAACTTTGGTCATCTTGTTGGAGCCGAGGGCTCGTCGTTGATGTCCGACATCACTGGGAGGTGGCCCTTGAATTCGCTGGAAATGGAGATCTCCGGGTCCAATTTCTTGAACAGCTCCCTCCATGCTCACATGGGTTGGACGGTTTGACAAGAGCCTGTGCCATGCTTCTGTGTCTCGTTTTGGCATGGTTTTTACCTCTGGATGCCCCCAGGAACAAATCAGTCTTTTATCTGAGTTTTTTGTTTGGATTGAAATGATTTTTTTTTTTTTGTTTTTGTTTTAAAGATAATATTTAAAATTTAACACTTATTGATAAGAAAATATAGGAAATCAATGAAGTTAAATTATTGATATATTTGTAACGAGTAAAACGCTCCCACCCCCATCCCGTCCAATGGACGGTGCTGAGTTGTCGAACATTCAAACCAAAATTTTCTCAAAACAACTTGTCTGACCGTCCCATTGGCCTCCCCCTTTTAGAAACACTGATTTAACCTAAATTTGAGACACCAGCCAAAGGAGAAATAACAGTTTGGATGTTGGGGAGGAGGGTTAAACACACACACAAACATACACACACACACACACATACATATATATACATATATACGACGGGCTTCTTTCAGTTTCCATCTACCAAATCCACTCACAAGGCTTTCGTCGGCCCGAGGCTATAGTAGAAGACACTTGCCCAAGGTGCCATGCAGTGGGACTGAACTCAGAACCATGTGGTTGGTAAGCAAGCTACCTACCACACAGCCACTCCTACGCCTATATATATTATATATATATATATATATATATATTATATATATATATATATATATATATATATATATATACATACATACATACATACATACACATACATATATATGACGGGCTTCTTTCAGTTTCCCTCTACCAAATCTACTCACAAGCTACTTACCACACAGCCACACTCCTACTTGTTAATTTTTGTAAAGCTCAGTACTTATTCTATCAGTCTCGTTTGCCAAACCACTAAGTGATTGGTCATCAAGTGGTTGTAGAGGACAAACATGTACACAAACACACGCACACATAATGGGACTGAACCTTCAGAATAACCAGAAGAACATCACAAGTCAACATCATAAGAATTTACAAACTTCAAAAAGACATGAAATGATTCCTCTTTGCAATGCAGGTTTCTGGGGGAAGTCTTTGCCTTTTTGCATCCTAAGAGTTTTTTTTAACTCAATATTTACACAGGAACCCCTATCTTGCCCAGGATATTAATCGTCTGGAAGCCGTTCAGCAACGTGCAACCAAGAGAATACCCTCCATTAGCCATTTGCCATATTCTGAACGCCTTACTTCCCTGGGCATGGATACATTGAAATTCCGACATCTGGCAGCTGACTTGGCAGACACCCATAAAATTATTAATCATCTTACAAACAATAACTCTGAGCACCTCTTCAAACTCCACCTGTCTAACACCCATGGACATGTTTACAAAGTCAGAAAACAGCACAGCTTGCATGACTTTCGGAAACATTTTTTCACGCTGAGAGTTGCTGAAGCATGGAACAAACTGCCAGCATCAGTTGTTAATTGTCGGAGCACAGCATCCTTCAAAACTTCTATGCTTTCTGAGATTCGCTAACACTACACCTGATTTTCTCCCCTCCATACACACGCAAGCATGTATCTGACTCATACACTGTTCGCTTCCCAGACATTTGTACATTACTGCATATGCTTTATATGCACTTTTGACAAGCTGTGGTGCACCTGAGCACTGTATACAATAGTTCCATTATTATTATCATTATTATACATACATACATACATCCTTCAAAAGTCGGAGCACTGCATCCTTCAAAAGTAGGAGCACTGCATCCTTCAAAACTTCCATACTTTCTGAGATTCGCCAACACTACACCTGATTTTCTCCCCTCCATACACACGCAAGCATGTATCTGACTCATACACTGTTCACTTCCCAGACATTTGTACATTACTGCATATGCTTTATATGCACTTTTGACAAGCTGTGGTGCACCTGAGCACTGTATACAATAGTTCCATTATTATTATCATTATTATACATACATACATACATCCTTCAAAAGTCGGAGCACTGCATCCTTCAAAAGTAGGAGCACTGCATCCTTCAAAACTTCCATACTTTCTGAGATTCGCCAACACTACACCTGATTTTCTCCCCTCCATACACACGCAAGCATGTATCTGACTCATACACTGTTCACTTCCAAGGCATTTGTACATTACTGCATATGCTTTATATGCACTTTTGACAAGCTGTGGTGCACCTGAGCACTGTGTACAATAATTTCATTATTATTATTTATAATTTTATCTGCTTCAAAATCCAACGTTCAAGAAACCATGCATATTTTTTATTATTTATATTGTTTTGGTTTTGCTTTTTCCAGCCACCAAAACAAATTGAAGAAGAAATTGCTGAAGTTTTATTAAATCTCTCCACCAACTTGTTGGAAAATTCAAATTTCAATGTCAAAATTTAAATTTCATAATTTGTTTGCTTTTAAGTTTTCAAGCTTGTTTATTGATATATGAATTTAATTGTAATAATTTAATTAAAAAAATAATGATTTTAGTATTTGTGGAGATGTACTTGCATAGCAAGTGACCTGATCTGAGATCGTGTGCTGGAACGAAAACAATTGCAGCGTGGAAGGTGTTTAAGCCATTTAAGAAACACACAAAAAACCGTTAGATTCACTTCAACATTTAAATTTAATTTGTCAAAATATTTTCGATGCAGCACGAAGTTTTGTCAGTGAACAGGTCGCAGTCTCAAAGCGACGAAAATATTTTGACAAATTAAACTTAAATGTTGAAGTGAATCGAACGGTTTTTGTGTGTTTCTTAAATGGCTTACAAACACATTCCACGCTGCAATGATTTTAGTATGCTTATTGAAATATGGTTTAAACTTTGATTGTCTAGTTATAAATTTGGATTTCAAGTTTTAATTACAAATATTAACTATTTTGTAATTTTCTGAAGTGGCATGTTGGCAGAATTGTTACCACATCAGACAAAAATGCTAAATGGCATTTTTTCCTACTTAATTATATTCTCAGTTTGAATGTCACTGAGATATACTTTGCCTTTTATCCTTTGGAGAATGATAAAATAAGCACCAGTTAAGCACTGGCGTCAATATAATCAACTTATCCATCCCTCAAAATTGCTGGCATTGTGCCAAAATTACAAAGAAATTATTTTGTAATTTTCTCTTTTTTATTTTTTCTGAATGTTGTAATTTATTTTTTGGAGCAAGTCAGATATATTTAATTGCTTTGAGAACTAATTAGAGTTGATTTAAATGAACAACAACAATATATTGTTGATTCAATCAGTTACACTTTTTTCCCATTTTAATTGGGTTTTATATTCTATAAAAATTATTTGTTTTGATTAAATGAAGAAGGGTGAAGTAAATGCATTTGTCCATTTACTTTTCTTTCCATATCTGCTTGTGTATAAGATGTGACTGTATTATGAATAAGATACAGACGAGTGTATAAGTGTATGATGAAACTTATTGAAGTTGTAGGTGTTTGTTTTATGTGAGAGTGTATCTTACACACTGGCAAATGTGGTATGTCGGATTTTTTTTTTTTTCCGAAAAACTGTCAGATATCTTTTAACTTTTTCTTTTATTTTCCTATAAATTTTAATATCTAACCAACACTTCTCCCGAATTATAAACTTTAAAAGTTGGTATAAAACATAGTTTTGAATTTTCTACATGAATAATTTTATATTCTTGAATTTATTTTTTTTACAAAAATATTTTGACAATATTTCACTACTAAATCCCGAAAAATTTCTAAATCCCGAAGAAAATTATATCTAAAAATTATTGTTTGAAAGTTAATATTTAAATTGGAATACAACTTTAACTTCAAAATTTCAAAAACAACTGCTTTATGTGTAGTTTGACTTTTTAATTCTATTTTTGATTATCCTGTGTGTTTTAATTATTTAAATTTCTCCATATTATTTTCGAATACTTTTTCCATTTTCGTTTTTCCATCCCTGTAAATTTATGAATCAGCAGATTATAAAGCAAGCTCTTTGGTTGCTATATTGCTGTTTAATAAAACTTAGCGTTTAGCCAAACGCCAACTGATTGAAAAAAATATTTGATTGACATTTCTTGCAATGATGATGCTCTCTATTGTAGACCAAGCTATTTTTGTAACTTAAAACTTTAAAGACAAATAATAAGATTTTTAGTGTGAACTTTGGCAGCATCACTTTGCAAGTCTGGAAAATATATACGGTTCAGTGTACTTGTTCTTTTAGGGTTGCCTCCCCTTGCCCTCCTTCCCACAAATTGAAAATCAAGCTTTGTTCTTCTCATTACTAGTACAATATTAACTGATTTAAATGCCTTGGCTCACTATATTGTAACAATATTTCGTCTGCCATTACGTTCTGAGTTCAAATTCTGCCGAGGTCGACTTTGCCTTTCATCCTTTCGGGATCGATAAATTAAGTACCTTAATTGACTGGGGTCAATATAAGGTACTTAATCGACTTAACCCGTTTGTCTGTCCTTGTTTGTCCTCTCTGTGTTTAGCCCCTTGTGGGCAGTAAAGAAATATATACTGTTTGTAACAAATTGTTTTCCATGCAAAGACATCCCTGGATAAATCCCAACCCCCTCCTCAGTCATTCAGTTTGCTTTTTCACAGCTTACGAGTATTTATTCACTCAAACTTTATTTATCTCTTTGTCTCATCTGAAGTCTTGCAGCACTGCTGAAATTTATAGTGTGCTGATGAGGTTTAATAAGACTGGAACATGTCCAGAGTTGTCACTCTGTTGCCAAAGATCATATTCTCTCACTCTTGCATGTTCACATTCTATTTTCAATTAAAACTTTTGGGTTGTCTCCCTTGCATATGTTGACCAGAATTGTAATCACTCAGCTATTTCCTCTGGCACACACTACAGTCGTACTTTTGATTAAAATTTCTTGGTACATTATATTAAGTACATTCCCGATCACTTAACTATGCGTCTACTGTGTATAATCAGCAAAAAAATTACCCATACATACTAAAATGATTGGTAATAGGGAAGGCATCCAGCCCTTGAAACCATGGTATGGCTAGCACTGGAGCTCAGCATAGTTCTGCTGCTCATGGGATCTTGTCAAGCTTAAAACAGACCCATTAATGCTTCCAAACAGTTTTTCAGTGCTTGGAATAAACAATATTGGTGCCTAAAAGTAGTGCCATGGTGACAGAATCTACAAACTAATGGCAGCAGAGATGAAATAAGCTGGATCATGAGAGTCGGAAGACAACGAAATGTCAGACTTAAGAGGTTCAGCCTGTCCAAACAAGTCAATACATTTTTAATGGTTTATATTAAAATTATGATATATCTTGGAAATTCCTGAATAAAGGAGTAATTTTACTTTATTAACCCTTTTGATACCAACTTGTCTGAAACTGCCTCTGGCTCTGTAGTACAAATGTCTTGTTTCCATAAGTTTTAAATTAAAATCTTTCACCAATTGTCACAATTTATGTCCCTAACACTAGCTGAATGATAACTAAGTTATTTTACTAAATTCTTTGTTATATTTAAAGTAATTGAAAGAAACACAGAGCATCTCAAAATAAATACGGTAACAGAAGGCTTAATGTGCAAAAGAAAAACATAGATGAAAATTTATCAAGTTTATAACCATTTAAGAAAAATGGCACAAAATTTTTTCCAACATGTATTTTTTAGTTAAATTTTATATTTTTTAGTGCCTTTTTTTTCTGTTTTTTTTTTTTACTCAAAATTCAGGATTGGTAGAATGGGCAAAATATCTTATAGTATTCTGTTATATTCCTTTTTGGTCTGAGTTCAAATCCTGCTGTGGTTCACTTTGTCATTTATCCTTTTGCATAAAATAAACACAAGTCAAATACAGAAGTCCAGTAGTCTTCAAAATGACAAATACCAGTACCGACTCCACCCCACTCATACACACTACTGAAAATTTCTTCCCCTTCCCTCTTAACAAGATGATAAAATAGAATTTTCATCCAAATACTCCTTCTTTGTCATGGATTTGAACAAATTTGAAATGTTTCGGCCATCTTGGTTTTATTAAACAGAGCAATTTGCCATCCACTCTCCATCACCATTTTTTGGTCCTCACTGTTAAGAAAAATGGCACAAAATTTTTTCCAACATGTATTTTTTAGTTAAATTTTATATTTTTTAGTGCCTTTTTTTTCTGTTTTTTTTTTTTACTCAAAATTCAGGATTGGTAGAATGGGCAAAATATCTTATAGTATTCTGTTTGTTTTTTTTTCGTTTTTTTGTCAATTTTAGAAATCATTTTCATTGTGTTTTTTATGAATTATCAAAAAGACAAGAAAAAAAAAATTACATTAAAATCTTTAAAAATCATAAAAGAAATCACTTATATTCTGACAATAAATAGGATTTGGAATCTCCTAAATTCCAAAATGATATTAGTATTAACCTAAAAATTCTATTAAGTCTTATTTTTACTCCATCTCCCAATGAATAATACGGGGAGGGCAGAAGTAGGTATACAGTTGCTTAATATGAGTGGAATGTTCTCTTCGTTTCTCTATTTCTGTTTTACCGAAGCAATTCATAAGTCAATTAAGAGATCTGCAGGAGATGTCTAGTTCATTGGAAGCCTCCCCCCACTTTTTTTCTGGGGACTTTGAATGAATGCTTGAGCCAAAAGAACATTCCACTCATATTAACCTACTGTATTTCTATTTTTGCCCAGCCCTGTATATACTTTCAGTTTCATTTTGTCTCTATTGAAAATGTCAGAATAAAACATGAGATTTATTTTTATAATTCTTAAAACTCATTCAAGAATTTTCTTCAGCTACTTTGCTAAAATTAGGTTTATAGTTTTTAGCAAAAGATATTTCTTGAAAAATTCCTAAATTTTTCTCAAACAGAAAAATCAAACTAAGTTTTCTTTTGATTTTAATAACACTTTTTTTCCATTTTCTCTTTTTGTTTTAAGACTTTATTTTCTCTCTTAAATGGTTTTGTTGATGTTGATTAGATTTTTGTATTTGGTTTGTGGTTTGCAATGTTCTTGATGTAAACTCATTGAAACAGATTTTATTGCATTTGAGAGGGTCATCGTGCCAATAATGAACATGCACTGGTACTGGTTCTATTTCACTTCTTTTATTATTGGTCAATTAGTTAACCATTTAACCAATTACCGAATCAGTTGTTTGATTAATCATTTGGTTAATCAGTCGATCAGTTATGTTTGTCAAGTCGTTTTGTTTCCATTCATGACCTCTTCATCGACATGCCCGCTCTGCTCCAGGTCAGCTTCAGGTCTGTCTGTCTCTTCAGGTCAACTGACCTGGTGTTGAGAGAGCATATCAATAATGAGTTTGTAAATGGCAACATAAGGACTTTGACAAATATAACTGATTGATTGATTAACCGAAAGATTAATCAATCAATTAGTAACTGATTAAATATTTAACCAACTGATGACCAATAAAGAAGTGAAATAGAACCAGTGTGTGTGTTATTGGCATCATGACCCTTCCAAAATAAATAGTGTTTGTGTTTAAAGATGTTAATTGTTTTGTTTTCAAATTATTCTTTATTTGAAAATCTCATTTTACTTGTTGACATTGTTTTCATTACATAATTGGAGCTTTTATCTTTCAACTTTGAATTTGTTTTCAGCTTGTCAGTTTTAAATTTCATTATTAGTTTGCAGTAAGGCAGCATGCTGGGCAAAATGCTTAGCAGCATTTTCGTCCGTCTTCACATTCTGAGTTCAAATTCCACCAAAGTCGACTTTGCCTTTCATCCTTTCAGGATCATTAAATAAAGTACTAATGAAACACTGGGGGGGGGATGTAATCAACTAGTACCCTCCCCCCGAATTTCAGACCTTGTGCCTTTAGTAGAAAGGGTTATTAGTTTGCAGTTAAACCAGTGAATTGGCAGGATTGTTGGCACATCGGACAAAATGCTTACTGACATGTTTTCTGGTTTTTACATACTGAGTTTAATTCCTACTGGGGTCGACATCGTATTTCAAACTTTTGGGGTCGATGAAATAACTACCGATTTAGCATTGGAACCAATGTAATCAGCTAGCCCTCTCCTCTTAAATTTATATCCTTGTGTCTTATAGTAGAAAGAATCAGTAGTTCAAGCTAGCAGAATTGTTAGCACACCGGGCGAAATGCTTAGCGGTATTTCGTCTGCCGTTATGTTCTGAGTTCAAATTCTGCCGAGGTCGACTTTGCCTTTCATCCTTTCAGGGTCGATTAAATAAGTACCAGTTACACACTGGGGTCGATATAATCGACTTAATCCATTTGTCTGTCCTTGTTTGTCCTCTCTGTGTTTAGCCCCTTGTGGGCAATAAAGAAATAAGTATCATAAACATACCCGACAAAATGCTCAGCCACATTTGGTCTGCCTTTACATTCTGAGTTCAAATTCTGCTGAAGTCGAATTTGCTATTCATCCTTTCTGGGTCGATAATATGAGCACCAGTTGAACACTGGGGTTGATGAACTCGACTATCACTGTCCCCTAAATTTCAAGCCTTGTGCCTTTAGTAGACAAGATGTTTGTTTAAATGTTTAAAGCTCACAGTCTAAATGAACTTTTTCAACATATGTTTATTTTTTTATTAATAAAGTTTTAAATATTAATTATTTGTTTTATGATTATTTTTAAGAATAAAGTTTTAAATATTATGATTGCTTTGTGTTTTTAATCAACACCTACTTTTTATATACTTTGTTTTAAATCAATTTTACCGCCATAGCTCAGTGGTTAGAGTGTCAGGTTCACAATCATGAGGTAGTGAGTTCAATTCCTGGACCAGGTCGTGTATTGTGTTCTTGAGCAAGACACTTTATTTCAGCTGTAGAAATAAATGAGCTGAGACATTACTGGTGCCAAGCTGTATCGGCCCTTTGCCTTTCCCTTGGATAACATCGGTGGTGTGGAGAAAGGAAGTTGCTATCCATGGGTGACTGCTGGTCTTCCACAAAAAATAACCTTGCTCAGACTTGTGCCTTTCTAGGTGTAGTCCCACGATCATTCATGACCAAAGAGGGTCTTTACCCTTTTATCAAATTAAGGTACTCTGATTTAGTCTTGGAATAATGCCATACATGTCAGTCATGGTTCATCTTAAAAACCGCACTGATAGAATAAGTACTAGGCTTACAAAGAATAAGTCCTGGGGTCGATTTGCTCGACTAAAGGCGGTGCTTCAGCATGGCCACAGCCAAATGACTGAAACAACTAAAAGAGTGGCTACATGATAACAGTAAACAACAACAACAACATTGAAAAATACCTTAGGAATGAGAACCCAGTTTCGAAATTTCCCCAAGGGAATATCAGCCGAAATGTGTTAACAACAAACAAGATGAGGACAAATATCCGTCAAATGTAAATAATTCCTCATCTCTTAAATATAGAACAATAATTATGTATAGTATACTAGCCATCTCAATATGGCTAACCACAAAAGGTGGGTGTTACTGTAGCTTTTAGCCCCAGGAGATCATCGTCTCCTGGGGCTAAAAGCTACAGTAACACCCACCCTTTGTGGTTAGCCATATTGAGATGGCTAGTATACTTTACGTTGTCGAGCGGTTACTGTTTACATCTTGTTCAGTGATTTATTATTGCTTAATAATTATGTATATTGTACAAAAAATATATCTGCATAAGAATGATTATAAATCAAATTTTGTTTAACTAATTCTGAGACACCTGTTCTCTCTAGAAATTTTAATATGAAAACAAGAATAGAGCAAAACCATAATTTAAAAAAAAATTTAATACAGAATTTAACTGAAAAATATTTCAAGGAGGTGTAAGGCATTTTGTTGCCATTTTGAGGAATTATCATTTCAGGTATTTTTCTTGTTTTTCTTGGATGAGCTGTAGGACTTTGATGAAAAAGCCAACAGGAATACAATGAACAGTAAAGCAAAATACATAATGTAGGTCTGAGTCTTTGAACTTAAATGTTCCCAGGTCATCTTTGAAATGTTCATATTTGGTGAAATTATTTGTAGGATTCTTTTCTTCAGAAGCTTTCAAAAGATTGCTGTTATGGTAATCTAGAAACAAAGAAACATTTTTAAATAGCAATGGTTTATTGAAATTGTCATTTGTTTGTGTTAAATGTTTATTTCTGACTGGCACCTATGCCAGTGGGGTGCTAACAGCTCCATCCGAGCAGGATCACTGCCAGAGCAGCTATCTGGCTTCCGTGCTGGTGGGCATGTAAAAAGCACCTTTTGAGCATGATCGTTACCAGCGTCGCCTTACTGGCACTTGTGCCGGTGGTACGTGAACAAAACATTCGAGTGAGGTCGTTGCCAGTGCCGCTGGACTGACTCCTGTACAGGTGGCAAGTAAAGAAACACCGTTTCGACCCTGTGCTTGAGGAGACCTATTGAGTCAAGTACATCAACATCAAAAAATCAAATGAAAATAATCGTGCCGGTGGCACGTAAAAAGCACCCACTACATTCATGGAGTGGTTGGCGTTAGGAAATGCATCCAGCTGTAGAAACACTGCCAGATCAGACTGGAGCCTGGCGCAGCCTCCTAGCTTCCCAGACCCCAGTCGAACTGTCCAACCCATGCTAGCATGGAAAACAGACGTTAAACGATGTTGATGATGATGACTGGCAGGGGTGTGGATGGGAATTAGTTGAGGTAGTGTTTTGTGGCTGGATGTTTTTCCTGTCACTGACCCTTGTTTTTCATATTAAGGGATTTTTGTATTCCATTAACCTTCCAAAGTGCTGAGCGACCAGTCATAATGTCAATAAAGAAAATCAAATTCTGCCGAGGTTGACTTTGCCTTTCATCCTTTCGGGGTCGATAAATTAAGTACCAGTTACGCACTGGGGTCGATGTAATCGACTTAATCCATTTGTCTGTCCTTGTTTGTCCCCTCTGTGTGTAGCCCCTTTTGGGCAGTAAAGAAATAAGAATTGTGCTATGCAATGGGATTGACCCCAAAGCCATATGGCTGGGAAGCAAAGTTCTCAACCACAGCCATATTCACACCTAGGGTTCCATATTTCAAAGAACAAATGAATGTATGCAAATTTAGTTAAACCGAGAAACCTTACAACACAATTCCTTGTACACTGAAAAATATTTGCTACAAGATCTAATGATCTAATTTGATGTAATATAATTTTTACTTTGGTTTTGTATCTGGTTTGCAAGATTCTTTATGTAAATTCATGTGCTGAAACGAATTTTGTTGCGTCTAGGGAAGGTCATTATGCCAATATGATTAACACATGCACTGGTTCAATTCCACTCCTTTATTATTAGTCAATTGGTTAAATATCCAACTAAATTATTGTTAATCCTTTCATTACCAACCCGGCTGAAACCGGCTCTGGCCCTGAAGTACAAATGTCTTGTTTTCATAAGTTTTGAATTAAAATCTTCCACCAAACCTTTAGTCACAATTTATGTTCCTAACCCTAGCTGAATGATAACTAAGTTATTTTACTAAATTCTTTGTTATATTTAAAGTAATTGAAAGAAACAGAGCATCTCAACAGAAACATGGGAACAAAAAGGTTAAAAGCACTCATGCGGGTGCCATGTAGAAGGCACTAGTGATGGGGTCACATTAACCCTTTTGATATCAACCCGGTTGAAACCACTTCTGGCTCTGAGTACAAATGTCTTGTTTTCAAAGTTTTGAATTAAAATCCTCCACCAAACCTTAGTCACAATTTATGTTCCTACCACTAGCTTAATGATAACGAAGTTATTTTACTAAATTCTTTGTTATATTTAAAGTAATTGAAAGAAACACAGAGCTTCTCAACAGAAATATGGTAACAAAAGGGTTAAACATCTAACAACTTTTGTCTTCTTGTAAAGATTTTGGTATTGTACATGCATTTGATAATCTTTATTTTCCCTTGGTTCTGTAATACAAATGTCTTGTTTTCATAAGTTTTGAATTAAAATCTTCCACCAAATCTTAGTCACAATTTATGTTCCTAACACTAGCTGAATGATAACTAAGCTATTTTACTAAATTCTTTATTATATTTAACCCTTTAGTGTTCAGATTATTCTATCAAACATAATGCTTATTGATTCCCATTGATTTGAATTAATCATGCATTATCTCATATCTTCAAGATCTTGATGGTGTAATTACTTAATGTAGAATAACATTGTAGGGTAGGTGTGAGAGCCTGGATCTGGTCAGTTTGAACATAAAACAGATTAAATATTTTGGCCGGATATGGCCAAAGGGTTAAAGTAATTGAAAGAAACACAGAGCATCTCAAAATAAATACAGTAACGAAAGGGTTAAACTTGCAACCAGCTCTCAAGCAGACAAACACAGTTTCTGTAAAGGACTGAGCCAAAAGTCATTAAAAAGTTTGCAAGTAGCAACAAAAAAGCTTTGACTAACAAAAACTAAACAAACAACTGACTGTTTAATCAAATTAAACAAACAACCGATTAGTTGGATATTTAACCAATTGACTAATAGAGAAGTGAAATTGAATCAGTGCGTGTGTGTTAATGATATTCGCATAATGACCCTCCCTAGGCACAAGAAAAAATAATATAATTATCGAAGAAGGTAAAAAGAGAGACAATATAAAGCTTCTGACAATGTGGAAAGTTTAATAAAATCTTTATATTTCAGATGCAAAGGTAAGTAGCTTGCTTACCAACCACATGGTTCCGGGTTCAGTCCCACTGTGTGGCACCTTGGGCAAGTGTCTTCTACTGTAGCCTCAGGCTGATTAAAGCCTTGTGTGTGGATTTGGTAGACGGAAACTGAAAGAAGCCTGTTATATATATATATATATATATAGATATATATATGTATATATATATATATATATATGTGTGTGTGTGTATATGTTTGTGCGTCTGTGTTTGTCCCACCCAACATCGCTTGACAACCGATGCTGGTGTGTTTACGTCCCCGTAACTTGGTGGTTCAACAAAAAAGACCGATAGAATAAGTACTATGCTTACAAAGAATAAATCCTGGGGTCGATGTGCTCGACTAAAGGTGGTGCTCCAGCATGGCCACAGTCAAATGAATGAAACAAATAAAAGAGCAAAAGAGTATTTTGTTAAATTTTCCCCATTGTCAGAAACTTTCTATTTTCTCTCTTTTTACATTCTTTGATATGACAACGCTCCAAGCAAACTACAACGCTCTAATATAATTATATCAGTTTAGTAAAATAGTACTAATTAGTATTAATTAATTAATCTTACTCACTTGCTTTGGAAGTTTTCTCTTCACACACCGTCTGATCTGTCTGTTGTATGAATGAAGTTGTAAAACGTATATAAATAGAATACAACTGTACTTAATTTCTTCCTGATGCTAATAATGTTGGTAATTAGACCACTAAAGAGATTAACAATTTTTCAGTTTTTTTTTAGCTTAATGTATTTAAAAAAAAATATATATTTCAGATATGAGTCTATGATTTTTCTCTGTGAACAGATAATAATCTAAATAAATATATAGCTGTTATAAATTGTATAATTGTTGATGCGTTGGCAACAGTTGTTAATCTTAAAGTTTATCTTAATCGGTGTTCACACATCTTACTTGAACGAGTCTACTTAAGAGGAAATTTTAGTTGAAAGATATTTTAATTTCTGATGAAATCAGACTGAATTTTACTTCATTCGTCTGTCCTCAGTGAAGACGCATGGCCTTGTGGATAAGATGTTGGACTCTTGATTAGGAGGTGGAGGTTTCGATTTGCAGACAGGGCAGTATGATGTACACTTGAGCAAAACACTTCATTTCATGTTGTTTTGATACTCTCAGTTGAAAATGAGCATCAGCTAGAGCTGGTGGTGGGGTTTGACTTTGTGATAGACTGACATTCCATGCACAGAAGGGAGGATGATATTGTTCATTTGATTGTTTATACATGGAAAGTGGGATAAGGTGTCCAACCTAATGATCTTGCAGGGTCACGACAGACCTGAGAAGTCTGTCATTGATGAGAAGCTGTTGCTTAGTTTGGAGGCATTAATATGATTAATAATTAATTTGAATTGCTACGGGCTAATATTTGTCAGGGTGGTAAGTCAAGAATAAAGAACATTTTTATCCACATGGGGTATACAAACAAAACTATCATTAGTTTAGAAATATTTTAAATTTCTAGGACAGAAAGGTAAACATGGCTCTGTGGTTTAGAAATTTGCTTTACAGTAACATGTTCTTAAGTTTAATCCACAGCACGAGTTTCTTCTGCTGTAGACTTGTTTGTTCCTTCTCGAGCAATGCCTGGCTCATAAGGGCCAGTTTCGCAGTTTCTTTGGCATAAAGGTTCCCCACCTGGACGAGAAGCTGGTCTGTCGCAGGTGAGCTGCAAGATGCAGGAGGAAAGAGAGAGAAAGTTGTGGCGAAAGAGTCAGCAGAAGTTTGCCATTACCTTCTGCCGGAGCCGCATGGAGCTTAGGTGTTTTGCTCATAAACACACACATCACCCGGTCTGAGATTCAAACCCACAATACCTTGACAGCGAGTCTGCTGCTCTAACCAATAGGCCATGTGCCTCCACTTGCTGCAGACTTAGATTATCTAAAACATTGTCAGTTAAATTTGGTTGATGGTTGTATAGTGGATGACAAAAGAATTAGTATACTGGAAAATGCCTTGTATTTCAATCCACTTTGTTGACTTAGCTGTTTATCCTCTTTTGTGTTTGTTAAAATAAATACCAAATTAATGGAATAGGAAGATTGCTATAATTGACTAAAACCCTTGAAGGTGTACATCACTTCTGTTAGAGAATAATTCTGTACTTCTGCTCATAGATTACAAATGGTCTTTTGGCAGCGAAGAGGTTAAGCCTTGCTTTCATTACTTTCTTTGCAGCATGTGTGTACCGTGTTATTTTTATGGTTTGTTTTTTAGGTGAAAATATTGATATAAATATTACGGAGATGTACTCGCATAGCAAGTGACCTGATCTGAGATCGTGTGGAAGGTGTTTATAAGCCATTTAAGAAACACACAAAAGCCGTTAGATTCACTTCAACATTTAAATTTAATTTGTCAAAATATTTTCATCGCTTTCAGACCGCGACCTGTTCACTGACAAAAATCCGTGCTGCATATATTTTCTATAATTAAAGTATATTTTTAATAGTTATACATCTACACTGGTTTATTCGCATGTCATAGGTGCTTGACGCCTGATAGCTTTCAAGTAATGTTAGGATGCTGGTTTACATTTAGTTTGCTTTAATTATGTTTTCTCGTTTTATGATTTGGATGTTTTAGTCAATTTTATATTATCTACATCTTTTTAAGTGGAAATCACCACCATCATCATCATCGTTTAACGTCAGCTTTCCATGCTGGCATGGGTTGGACGATTTGACTGAGGACTGCCAAACCAGAAGGTTGCACCAGGCTCCAATCTTGATCTGGCAGAGTTTCTACAGCTGGATGCCCTTCCTAATGCCAACCACTCCGAGAGTGTAGCGGGTGCTTTTACATGCCACCAGCACAGGGCCAGTCAGGCAGTACTGGCAACGACCTCGCTCGAATGTTTTAGTTAAATATATTTTCTATAATTAAAGTTTATATTTCACAGATATTGGTCTACATGAGCTTATTCCCATGTTATGTTGTTTTAAAATAATTGAAACCTGATAGTTAAAGCGATGTTAATCTACAAGTTCATTTTAATTGTTTTCTTGTTTTAAATGTATCAAAGACCATTAAATAACGAGGTGCATTGGTTTATGGTCTTTACTAATCTATGTTTACAGTTCTAGGTTTATTATGCCTTAGATTATTTTCAATGAAGGCTCGTGGCTTAGTGGTTAGGGGCATTCGGCTCATGATCGTAAGGTTGTGAGTTCAATTCCCGGCGACACGTTGTGTCCTTGAGCAAGACACTTTATTTCACGTTGCTCCAGTCCACTCAACTGGCAAAAATGAGTAGTACCAGTGTTTCAGAAGGCCAGCCTTGTCACACTCTGTGTCATGCTGAATCTCCCTGAGAACTACGTTAAGGGTACACATGTTTGTGGAGTGCTCAGCCACTTGCACATTAATTTTACGAGCAAGCTTTTCTGTCGATTGTATCAGCTGGGACCCTCGTCGTCACAACCGACGGAGTGCTCCTTAGATTATTTTCCATTTTGTGTACTTCCAGCATTTTCAACTATGTTCAGTAAGTAGTTTACTATTTCATTTTAATGATCTTTAGTTGTGTTTCCTGCATTTTATTTTATGTGCTTCCTAGCTAGATGTATGTAACAATATATATTTGAGATTTTAAGTTTGTATTTGAAACAATAAGCTGGTGTTGACATAATGTGTTAATGTTTCACTCTTGCTTCTTGTCTTGTCTAGTAATTCCCAGGAAGTGTTTAGTTTTTCATGCTGTTGACACTGCTGGATTGAATGGTAGTCTAGATGTCGAAACTATGATGTTTTCTGTTCGCCAGCTGAAGATGGGTGGATATATTTGATGTTCTTGCTGAGTAAGAACCTTTTGTATCACATGTTCTCATGGTTCTAAAGTTGTCTTGCATGGTTAATCTTGTTGAGGGAGTTCTTAGTATATAGTGGTTTTGTTCTACATACATTATACCATTAACTGATTCTGCACAATCGTCCTTCATTGGGATTCTAATTCTGGTAAGAGTAATACTTATTTATGGAGATTTTATAGCTCACACCTGTGCGTTAGCTATGTAGAGTATCATTAAGAACGAGATCCTTTACTGGTTGTACATTAAAAATAAATAGTTATCCTTTTATACTGAGACAGAAAGAATTCAAAGGTGGCGAGCTGGTAGAATTGTTAGCATGCTGGGCGAAATACTTAGTGGTATTTTGTCTGCTGCTACGTTCTGAGTTCAAATTCCACCAAGGTCGACTTTGTCTTTCATCCTTTCGGGGTCGATAAATTAAGTACCAATTACGCACTGGGGTCGATATAATTGATTTAATCTGTTTGTCTCCTCTGTGTTTAGCCCCTTGTGGGTAGCAAAGAAATAGGTATTTCATCTGCTGCTACGTTCTGAGTTCAAATTTCGCCGAGGTCAACTTTGTCTTTCATCCTTTTGGGGTCGATTAAATAAGTACTACTTATGCACTGGAGTCAATATAATTGACTTAATCCGTTTGTCTGTCCCCTCTGTGTGTAGCCCCTTGTGGGCAATAAAGAAATAAGAAAGAATTCAACTCTGACAGAGAACGGAGTACAGCATTCAGTGCCATAAAACACTTACCAAACAGGTAAAAGTGTCGTACTTCTACTGTGGGGTCTTTAGAACACAGAAACCATCAAGAATTTAAAAGAAGCTGCTGCAACTACATCGGATCTTTAAATAAAGGGAACAAATGCTTTGGATATTTTAATTGATTCATAAATATGTAATGGAAGCTTGGAAAATATGACCACACAAAGGTTGAAGGCATTCCACTAAAGTTGCCTATGCAGAATACTCAAGATCAGCTACAGGAACAAAATCACAAACTCTGAAATCTTGAGATAAGCCAATCCGTGCAGCCTGCAGGAGACTGTGTTTACAGTTCTAGCTTTATTATTCCTTAGATTATTTTCTATCTAGGCATGTGGCTTAGTGGTTAGGGGCATTCGGCTCATGAGTTCAATTCCCGGAGGTGTGTTGTGTCCTTGAGCAAGACTCTTTATTTCACGTTGCTCCAGTTCACTCAGCTGGCAAAAATGAGTCGTACCTGTATTTTAAAGGGCCAGCCTTGTCACACACTGCGTCTCGCTGAATCTCCCCAAGAACTACGTTAAGGGTACACGTGTCTGTGGAATGAATACTTAAGATAGCTAAGCAATGGGTACCATCACAGGGCTGAAGGAAGAGAGGAGATCCTAGAAGACATGGTATACCATCCTCAAAGAAGAGTTGAAGCAACTTAGCATCATCTAGTAAGATGCAGGTGATATGCTCAAAAACAGGATCATTGGAGACCTGTTGCTATCTAATGTACAGGAAGATCGAAGACTATGACCCCTAGAGTATCTTTTGCCTATAGGATCACATTTCACAATGATTACTCAAATTTGGTATTGTAAAATCAGGTGAAATTTTTTTCCTTTTAATCATACTAGCAGTATCACCCGGTGTTGCTTGGGTTTGTTTTCTTTTCAACCCTTTAGAATAGGAATTTTTGAAAAGTAAAAAATTTGCATTATGTAGCTTGTTATTCTCTTTAAGTGAACATTTTTCTGGTTGAAATACACCGAAAAATGGTGACACAGCAGTCAAAAAATCGTAAAAAATAGGGATTTTAATAGAAAAAAGCACCTTTTTTATGTAAATATTTTTTGGTGTTAACATGGTCCAATTTGAATTTTTTTCTTCTACGGAAGGAATAGCAAGCCTTCTATCATACTCTCAATTTTGGTCAACTTGCACCGCAGGGTCTCAGAGGAGATAGTGTTAGTTGAAGGCTACCAAACCTGCTATACACAGACAACTTCAACTTTATATATAGACAGATTTAAATGTTATATTCTTGCAAGAACCCAAATTATTTTGCTTAAAATTATTTAACTGCACCTGTTCAATTGAAGAATATTTACCTGAAATAGGGAAAAATGTTTTGTTTTCAAAGTGTATTTCCTCAACTGCCTTGTGTTTTCCAAATATGGATATTTGCATATTAACTGTCAAAGTAATTCTAGTAACAAATTAAAACCAAAGACTAAAGGAAATTAAGTGGTCTGCATTGGCAGATGTTAGTTATCCTCTGCTTGTTTCAGCTACTAGACTGTGGCCATGCTGGGGCAGTCTTGAAGGGCTTAGTTCAATGGTCCACAAAGGTAGTACTGGTCATCTGTGACTATATTAAGCTGACAGACCTTTGAATATCCTGGAGTCCATGGGAAAACTCATTTAAATAAAAGGGGTCCTGGAAGTGAAACGGTTGGGAACCACTGGCTTAGTTGAACAAACCAACTCCCAGTACTTATTATATTGGTCTCTTTTGTCAAACTGCTAAGTTATGGGGGTTGTGAAGAAACCAACAGCAGATGTCAAGCAGTGGTGGGGGACAACACAAACTCAAACACACACACAAGTTTCTTCAGTTTCCTTCTACCAAATTCACTCACAAGGCATTGGTCAGCCTAGGGCTATGAAAGAAGACATTTGCCTAAGGGGCTGTGCAATAGGATTGAACCAGAAACCACATAGCTGCAAAGTGAGCCTCTTAATCACACAGGAACGAACCTGTAACAAAGTTTGTTGGGAGACATGGATTCTAATATTTTGGGCAAAGTCCTTTATTATTTCGCTCTGAAGAAGGAAAGGTTCTGTTTGCAAATGAGGATCGTCGTTGTCGTTTAATGTCCACCTTCCATGCTAGCATGGGTGGGACCAGGTGTAGTAATAAGAGGAGGAGACAACACATCTGTGGGCTGGCACTTGCAGAGACTTTGTTAATCATCCAGATGGCCCTTTTATTCCCTTTTTTTTAAATGTAGTCCAAGTTACTTTTTTTTTTTGCTAACAAACACATTATATAACTGGTAAAGTGTAAGAAAACCAAGTAAAATGCTTTCAATATATCAATATATATTTTTTCTTTTTTTACTTGTTTCAGTTATTAGACTGTGGCCATGCTGGGGCATCACCTTCAAGGGTTAAGTCAAACAAATCGACTCCAGTACTTCTCTTTTTTGAAGTCAGATACTTATTCTGTTGGTCTCTTTTGTTGAACCACTAAGTTACATTGGATAATGTGGTCTTAGAGGAGGAAAGCAAATTGCAGGCATGGCCAAATAGTTAAGAAATTTGCTTTGCAATTATGAGTTACTAGCTTTGATTCCACTTTGGATAAGTATGTTGTACCATAGACTTGGTCAGCTAAACCGTTGTAAGACTGGGTAGAAAAAATTAGCACAGGTGGTCACTGGTTGGATTGTACCAGCCTTGTGAAATATTAGATCATACTGGTTCTGCCTGAGGATTATATCAAAGATACAAGTGTCTGTGGAAAGCTCAGCTTCTGACATGTTCACTGAATTTAGTTTATGGAACTGGAATATTCACTTCTGAAAATGGCTTAAAAGAAATTCATAGCTGCTATAACTCCTGATCATAAGTCTGCTCAATTACAGCTGATTTGAAATTAAATTTTACTAATAAACTAGCAGTATAGCCCGGCGTTACTCAGGTTTGTTTCGACCCTTTAGAATTGGAATTTTTGAAAAGTGAAAATTTTGCATTATGTAGCTTGTTATTCTCTTTTAA
Organism: Octopus sinensis; assembly: GCF_006345805.1. Classification (NCBI taxonomy): domain Eukaryota; kingdom Metazoa; phylum Mollusca; class Cephalopoda; order Octopoda; family Octopodidae; genus Octopus; species Octopus sinensis. The sequence goes on from NC_043007.1 coordinate 21,162,830, forward strand.
ATGAACATTTTTCTGGTTGAAATACACCGAAAAAGGACGACACAGCAGTCAAAAAATCATAAAAATTAGGGATTTTCATAGAAAAAAAAGCATCTTTTTGTTGTAAATAATTTTTGGTGTTAACATGGTCCAATTTGAATTTTTCTTCTACGGAAAGAAGAGCAAGCCTTCTGTCATACTCTCAATTTTGGTCAACTTGCGCCGCAGGGTCTCGGAGGATATAGTTTACGTTGCCACACAGACAACTTCAGCTTTATATATAGAGATTTCCGTTGAAATACACTGATTGCTTCTGTTTCAATTAATTTTGAAAATAATGAAGAATTTGGTAAACCAACTTTGTCATCATTAAGCTGGTGTTTGGAATATAAATTAACATAAAAATATTTTCATGGCAGGATTTTTTTCCTCTTTTATTTTTTTTCCTTCATTTAGATTGATTTAAATCATGAAATTCATGTTGTAGAATTAAAACTGGTTTCGAGTCAGGGATTAGCATTAAAAGGGTTCCACAACAATATCATTAAGGGAATTTCTACTCAAAGGAGCAACACTCTCAAAGTTGATACCATCTTGTGCCAGCACAATTAATTTAAAAAATAACGAAGGATTCATTAAAATAACTTGTTTTGAATATGAATTAATATAAAAATTTTCATTTTTTAAAATTCCTTCCTTGTTTAGACTGCTTTAACCCTTTTGATACCAACCTGGCTGAAACCGTCTCTGACTTTGTAGTACAAATGCCTTGTTTTCAAAAATTCTGAATTAAAATCTCCCACCAAACCTTAGACACAATTTATATTCCTAACACTAGCTGAATGATAACTAAGTTATTTTACTAAATTCTTTGTTATATTTAAAATTAATTGAAAGAAACAGAGTATCTCAACAGATATATGGTAATGAAAGGGTTAAATCATGAAATTCACATCATAGAATTAAGACTGGTTCCAAGGCAGGGGTCGGCATCGAAAGGGTTCCACACCAATATCACCAGGGAATTTCTACTCAATGGAACAGCTAAAATCTCTCAAAGATGATACCATCTTAAATCTTGCACCAGCAAATCCTTCAATTAACTCGAGATGGCTATGGATATAGAAATTCAATCAGATAAAGTTTGTATGAAGACACATTTGCTAATTTACATCTGCTGCTCGAGTACCGGAGCTGTGGACCGGAACCATCTCCACTCCCACCACACTGAATCTGCTTTTTTTGCTGTATATTCATAGGAATACTAAACAATGGTAGCCAATACACAATCTCTCCTGTTCACCATGTTTCAGTGTTAAAACAAATGAACGACAAAACTTAATTTTCCTCTTGGTTTCAAATTTACCATCTAACTCATTAGCATTAAGGAAATAAAAGAATCTAATTAAAAAAAAAACTCGTAGTCTAGTCTTTATTAATTAATTATATTCCTACATCGTAAGTGTTGTGTCTTCCACTAAAGTGCCTTACTTGCTTCAGTCTTTCTCTAATTTCAACACTAATAACATTCCTTAAAAATAAGCAAATAACTTCAGAGAAAGAGAGAGTGTATCTTATGTACCAAGTTGAAATTAGTCAGATAACAAACAAAAAAAAAAGTGTTTATCCACAGTATGCCAAAACAAACATTAAATTAATGTCAATAATATTAAAAGAGCAGAGGAGGATAGTCTTAATACTCTTGCTGTTAGTACCAGATGACAGTTTAAAAAAAGAAATTATATAGCCATCTATGTATCATACATAATGTATATACACTGTTGATAAGCCAGTTATGGTGGTATATGTTCTGAGGTAACATCCCTTATGGACATGCCATGTTAGCAAAAAAATAGTAAACTTCAGAGATGAAAAATTGCTTCAATAGCAGCCAGAAGGAATACCAGACACATTTAAGCTTATTTGGGACTTTTCAATGGTGCCCCAAGAAGCTGGAATGCATTTAGTGCTGTAGCTGGCCACTGCTGAGATGACTTTTTGTCTCTCTTTGATACTTATTGTGTTTTTAACACACAAGTCCACAGGAGATAGTATCTCATGACAAATACTGAAGTAACAGGCTATCGACTGTGTATATACTTTAAGTGTGGCACATGGATGGTTATTTTAATCAAATACAGCTTCAGTTATGTATACTGATATTTTAAAATGTTAGCATAAGTTATATAATAATTATTAATAATTGTCATTTTTCAAAAAGGTTTCTTACATTTTTTTAGTGGTTCTTATTCTTCAACTGAACAAAGAAGTCTGCAACAAACAGCTCAGGATTTTGACTTTTATTTGAATAATGAGAAATAGGTTAAACAATTTTTGAAAATTATAATGATTGGGACGACAGAGGAAACTGGTATTTGTAAAGCTTACGATTTCCCCGAAAGAGAGAGAGCAAAATCATTTCAAATGAAATGTAATAGTACCGAAGATTTCATTTGTGTCACCAGTCCACCGTTTTCTCATTTATAATGGTTACTTTATACTTTAAGCAGTCTCAATAATAATAAAAATTCTTGTGGACATTTTTCATCTGAAAGATATTTTTAAGTATGAGTAGAAACATTATGAAGTCACCGTTAGATTTTTTTTTTTTTTGTCTTTTTCCATCTTACACTCATTATCCCCATGCTAGCAAGAGTGGAAGGCTTTCTTTTTTTTCTTTTCCCTTTTTTTTTTTTATTACAAATTTAGACATTAAACAAAATATTGAAACAAAGGTTGTTTTAGTAACTAGATGCCCTATACTCAACTACCAACCATTGAACTATGAGTAACAGTAGAAGCTTAGAAAACCTACAGTTTTCTCAGGTTTGCAACACAATATCTATAGTTAGTGCCTGGACCATGAACTTTCATGTAATATCTCCCTGCTTTAATCTCAGAGCCCTTATAATCTTTGGGATTAAAATCTGGCAAGTTATGTAATTTGCTAATTTATTTTCTAAGTTTTTTCTTGCTTAAGAAAATGTTCCACAGAAACATTTTGAGAAAATGTTCCAAAGCTAGATATTGCTATATTAGATAATTATAAACCATAATTATAAAAATAATGAGAAATAAATTTAATAATTTAAAATTATTTCAATGTCGCATAATTTGTTAACAAGTATGTAATGTTTGCATTATATATAATTTATATTCATATAAATTAAATATAAGCATTTTATAAAATCATCTAATTTTTTTTCAATTTTTTCATTAAATTTTGAAAAGAATTTAAAATTCTATAGGCAAATTTAGCCATAAAAATTTGGTCTATTTCTACCCTTTTTCTCTTTCCCCCTTATGTTTATTTGTTCAATTTTCCAATATCAAAATAAGGAATACTCACTAAAATGCTTTTTTTTTTCTGAAAGAAAGAGTTCGCAAAACTAAACTGTATGAGTGAACAGTCTGCCATCAGTGATAACAAAAGACTTAAGTAAAATATTTAGAATATTAGCAACACGATTTAACAGAAGAAAGACAAACAATAGGTGCTTAATTTCTAAATATTTCATCACTTCAAAAGCATAAACTTAAACACTTTGATAAAAAAAAAATGATTAAGATAAATAAATAAATAAATAAATAGTGTTATTTGGTTTAAAAACTAAAATGTTAGTCAACATGGTGTGAAATTTTGGAAAGATATTTCAAAAGTTAAGGCATTTTAAGAGAATTTATAAACAGAAAACAGGATGCTTAATGATGGATGGAGTTTGAAGTATGGAATGTGAAGCTGATGGAAGTGATTTGGTTCAAAGCAAAAGAATTGTGGCATTGTGAATGAATCCTAAAGGATTGCCCCAATGTACATAAGTTACAGTTGATAAAACAAAGAATCAACTTTATTAGAATAAAATTATTTCTAGTTTAGTAAACGGTTAAGGATTATTGCTATGTTAATTAGGTAATAATTTCATTGGGTTCCTAACGACAACTTGAATGTACCAAAGTTACTGCTGACAAAGTTCACATATCCAAAATAATTTATTTTCTGAAAACTGTAACGAACGTCAATGTCATTAATTAACTGTAATTATTTATATAAAAAAAAAAAATCCAATAAATCCATAACATGTGTCTGTAGAAAGAGAAGCATATGAAGTATAGAAAATTTCTATATAGCTGTCTGTTGAACAGAATAATTTATAAAAAGGTTTGACATATATCTAACATATTTCAGGTACACATACACACACAGTAAAAGAATTCTTGAGGTAAAAATTCATATTTTATTTCGTTTATCAGCTGGTAAAAAAAAAATTAAAAAAAAAAAAAAGAGAAGATGTATATACAAAACTTAATGACTGTGGGTCATCAAAGTATCGGGTGCATGTGTTGAGGGTGAAGAGGGTTCCGAAGCGGATTGGTGAAGTCGGCCGTCGAAAGACTGCCGAGATTGGTTCAGCAAGACAGTCTTTAGTCTTTGCTTGATGTCTTCTGTCGAGGGTGATGGTTTGATGGTCAGACTGTTGGAGTGCATCAGACTACGGGGTATGGCTGCCAATTTCACTGTACAAGGTTTGATGAGTTTGCGAGGGTCCAGCCCAGACATATCTGCTCCTGTAGGGTCCCCTCCCAATGGTGGCCCAGCCATGCCCAACATGGCAGGCGTAGACAATGTTCTGGACAGGGGTCCACTGTTTGAAATGGCTATCAGATCCCTGCTTCCGCCTGTCAGATCTATTGGTTCCACAGAAGACATTTTAGCCTGCAGAAATAATGAGGAGCTGGGTTAGACTTGACTTAAAATCCAAGTCACCAGTTGAGCCAGTAATGGACTAGCTTTGCTCACTGACAATGCTTGGGTAGAGACAAGTCAGTATCTACTTTGTACACAAACATACACACTCGCATTTATAGAAAATAGTTAAGTTACACTTACTTAGAAACTTAAGTACAAAAAATACATTTTAGTTAATGTAAAAAAAAAAAATAAAGAACATGGAAACAAAAATAATCAATTCTTAAAAGACCCCTTAAAATTTTAAAGAAAATGTTTATATATATAAAAATGATAAAAATTTTTTTTTTTACTAAGTTTTAAGTAAATAAACATTGATGACATATATAAAATTATTAATATACATTAAGGAAAACTTTATATGTCCAAAACAAACGTCTATTAATTAACTCAGTGGAAACGAATATAATTGGAGTAATTAAATGAGATGTCAAAGCACTAAACTAAGCCAAATGGTTCTGAATTAAAAGCATGTTTCTGTGATTTGGAAAAGAGAGAAAATTAATTAACGACAATGAGTGAAGATTAATTAACAAATGAAATGTAAAATGTAAATTGGGGTTTATCTTTTCATAATTGCCAACATATTCCTAAATAAGTTAATTTTAATTTTTAATAAAATAACAAATTAAAAATCTAATTAACAAAGAATTAAGGAATGAGATGATGCTAAAAGCACAACAGAAGAAATGACAATTGTAAGAGCAAAAAAAAATGAGAAAAGAATTATAAAGAACTATGTGTGTGTGTGTGTAGAAAAGGAGAGAGAAAAATATTCCAAGATGGAGAAAGAGAAGGAAAAAAAGAAGAGATATACATATATCAAAAGGTTTATACATTCAAACATACACACACATATATATATATAAAAGGTGTATGCATGTTTATAGACTTATCTTCCAAGATGCACTGTGCCATCCTTAGGTAAGCTATTTTGTTATATATATATATATATATATATAATATATATATATATATATATGTTAAAGACAGTTGCTTGTTCAACTTCATTAAGTGTTGCACAGAGAACAACCAGCTAGTCTACCCAAATGTACACACATACATGTACTTATATTTCTAGTTTTCCATGCTTGCTTCAGTATTCTGATTTCTACACAGATATATGTTTGTATACTGTAGGTAGCAAGTATTTTATGAGCCTGAGGTGCTGAGAGATCAAATCTTTTCTATGGGTAGAACTTGCTATAGACATCCATTTCTATACAGAGAGATGTCTCCTCACAGCTGATTAATGTGCAAGCTGGGCTAATCTCTAACACATTCTCACTACATAGCATTCCTTGCAGACTGTTTTATTCCCAGAAAGATCCCATTTCAAAAAAGTCTTGATCAGTAACCATCCCAAATACTCTAGATTCACTAATTCATCACTCCTTAATATCTCAAACATTTCCTCTATCTTACATGTTGATTTAATCCTGTAAAATTAACAAATTTTTGTTAGGGGTTGATTTTGCAGGAGAGCTAGTGAAGTGGGTTCACACAGACATAAGCCGTAAGCATAGCTAAAGAAAACATATTCAAGACAAAACTAATTAATTCAGATGCCTGATTTAAGCTGTTTATAATATGAGCCTAAAATGATACTTTATAATATAGACCTTATGATGGTTATTCTTTGTTTAATTGTAAAACTGCTAACTTAATTAAGTTATGATTTGAGGGGAGGGGGAGAGAATACTTTTCACACTTTAGTTAGATTTATGAAATAATTTTATATTTGCATGAATGTTGATTATAAAGTAAAAAAAAAAAAATGAAATATAAATAAAAACAAACTATGTATGTCTAAAGTTAAAAAAAGAAATTCAACAAATTTGTTTAAGAAAAAACGAAAAAAAAAAATCTTTTATCAATGAAAACCATAGAGAAGGAAAGATGTCAGTATGACTGGTTTTCAAAATATTTATTGGAATGGAATTACAGTCAAAGAACAGGGAAGAGATTCATGAAAACATACTATAACAAGTTGTATCAGTAGAGGATAATATTTAAAATTATGAAGTCTATAAAAACAAGGAAATAAAAAATATAATCAGCACGGCCGGTGGTCATTGCATATTTTTCTGTAATGCCATCAAACAATTGAGAACTGAGCCATTTATAATCCTTCAAATATTGTTTAAACCCATTTTAGCTACCACCAAGCTAATGCATGAATTACTTTCACTTTCACTCTGCTGTTTACGATGAGAATGGTTTAACCCTTTTAGCGTTCGGATTAACTCTGTCAAACGTAATGCTTGTTCATTCGCATTGTTTTGAATTAATCTTGGATTATCTCGTAGCTTCGAGATTTTGATGCTGTGTTTGTTTGATTTTTAAAGTGACATGGTAGGGTAGGTGTGAGAGGCCCAATATGGCCGGTTTAAATGCTGAAGGGTTAAACAGAAGTGCAGAGTGGACAACAGCAATAAAACATACATTAGACAAGATTTGAACTGATGTAAATGGGTGGAAGTTTGTTTTGCAGTGGTCACAGAGAAATAAGCAATGTCTACAGGTAGTGCAGAAACAGAGAGAAAAAGAGAGAGAGAGAGAGACAGAGAGAGTAAAACGGAAATAATAAAAAAAAATAATTAAAAATGATAAGAGCAAAAATTAGCTTAAAACGTTTGTCTAAATCAACCCTATATTTAACATTTGGTGGAAGAATAAATATACACAGAATCAACAGAGATTTTCAGAATTTCAACAAAATTTTGAAAATCAAAGTTGAATTAGAGTGGAGACTAGAGATGGTAGTAGTAGTAGTAGTAGTAGATATAAGATTGCAGTTGGTTTGACGCTACAATATTTGCAAATATGTACAGAGAAAGGTAAAATTAAGAGAGTTATGGCAATACACAAACATATTCCCACGCACCCATACACTGACAGACACCCATCTGCGAATACATGCAGTGTGCAAGTGTATGCACACACACACACACACACACACACACACAGATAGATAAGAATGAAAAATACGAGAGAGAAGCTGCAGCAAATATATTTTATTTCACCGAGAGATAAAAAAATATCAAATTTCATTTTATTTTTTGTTAATGAAATTTTCTCTTTTTTTGAGAAACATGAAAATGAAGGGGCTTTAGGACTAAGCAGATTCTAGGGAAACTTCCTTAACAAAAATAGGTATCCAAATATCAGCAACGAAAGAAACGGTGCGCCGCTATTATGATGGTGGAGTTTGAACTCCAAATGTAGAAAGATGAAGTTAAAATCACAACTGACAACTAAACTAGTTTTATCAAACCTAAAACCAGCAAACACAGCTTTTTGTTAATTATTCAAAATGAAAAGCATTTTACTCGTAACGGTTTTTTGTTAAGAACTGATTTCATTTGTGAACTGAAGTTAGTTTTAGGGTTTTATTATTTTTTTAGAAAAAGAAAGAAAGACGTGTAGAATAATCCGTACATCTTACATTGAAAGCATGAAAGACAAAAGGTAGTTAACATTCAGGCACTTTAAACAAAACTGCTTAAGAAATGAAACTTAATGACAGTTGTAAGGGAGGAGCGTATATATACATATATATACATATACACACACACACATATACATATATATATGTGGGTGAGTCAAAAAGTAATGCCATTTTGTTTAGGACAGGAATAATTACCAACACAGGAACATGTATCATACATCAAAATGAAGCTGGTCCTCTGTGGATCACATCCCTACTTCTCAACATAGTCACAGTTTCTTTCAATAGCAATGTTCCACCTTCGAATGAGAGCATGTATCCCTGCCCTGTAAAATTCTGTTGGCTGTTCTTTGAGCCACTTCTTCACTACAGTTTTCACTTCCTCATCACTGGAATAATGTTTGCCTCTCAAACCCTCTTTCGTGGTGCCGAAGAGATGATAGTCTGAAGGCACCAAATCTGGTGAGTATGGAGGTAGTGAAAAAGTGGCTCAAAGAACAGTCAACAGAATTTTACAGGACAGGGATACATGCTCTCATTCGAAGGTGGAACATTGCTATTGAGAGAAACGGTGACTATGTTGAGAAGTAGGGATGTGATCCACAGAGGACCAGCTTCATTTTGGTGTATGATACATGTTCCTGTGTTGGTGATTATACCTGTCCTAAACAAAATGACATTACTTTTTGACTCACCCTCATATATATATATATGTGTGTGTATGAGTGTATATATCAGAGAGTGTATACAGATTATAATAGAAACCCGACAGTAAAGCTGAACATTGCACAACACTTTTGGCTAGAATGTTAAGTTGCAAAGGAATAAACCATAAACAGTCTCAGAAAAATACTTTTAGCCTAAAGCTAACAATATCACAGTAGAGTTTTATAAGGTGTTGTAAGGAAAACGCTTATTCGCAACCAAACATGTTTCAAAAAGGAACACAATCTAAAAGAACGATGATTATCAAATACATGTTTATGAACCTTTGGTAATAGGATAACAGGAACGGAAACATTAACGACAACAACAGGAACAATGAGAAAATGTTGAGAGAATCGCTGCTGGTGGGGAAAGAAATCTAAAGTTGTTGAAGTTATATAACGGACAGCAAATTAACAGAGCAAACAAGGGGAGGGGCGGAGAACAAACCATGGAAGAAATCCAATTCATACAGGAGAGAAAACAATAGGTTTTGAATCATAAATTTGATTTAACAATCTGAGATTTACAAATTAACAGAAAATAGATATTTCTTTTTTTTCTTTCAGATAAAATTTTAAACATTTCACGAGAAAACAAAATCACTAATTATATATATATATAAGGAGAGAGAGAAAAAAAAAGGGTTGGAAAGGCCTGATTAATATAGTCAAAAAACAATTGTATAATCTATAACGTGTTTTAGTATCAACAAATTTGGTATAAACGATAGGTAACACAATATAAGTATTCTTTCTCATTATTGCACAGAGTATGTAACATAAAGCTATGTGGTGGGAGAAAGTATTATAAGCCATAAAGAGGGGGCCTGTTTCATAGTGTTGTTTATTAGAACAATTAACAGTGAAAGTCCCCACTATAGGGATCAAATTGAAAATGTATAGTATTCACTGAAACTTACTAATTTTAAGTCTAGTATCACTAAAATTAATGAAATCAAACCAGATCCAAAGTTTCTCAGAAACAAGGAAAGGAAGGTCTGAATTTTATGTGTATGTTATGAAAATATAAAAATGTTCTGTTCCAGTATAGCCACAGTTAAGGTTTAAAAACCATTGGCTGAGAGAAAGAAACAAAAATTTAAGCAATCTGTTCGGATAAACTTGAATCACTTCAATATAATTTCCAGACAAAGTTTTATTGGACAGAAAAATTATAATTTCGAATTTAATTTTTGATTCCAAGGTTTTATTGGACAGAAAAATTATAATTTCGAATTTAATTTTTTATTCACTTCAATGAATAAATCTCAAGTCTTTAAAACCTGCCAGAAATATCAATAAAGTTCTAAATTTATAGAACTAATTAAAATTTATCTGGTAGAGAATGATAATTTAGATACATTTTAATTCTTTAGCTGTCAAATTTAATTATTTATTTTCTCTTCAAACCAGTTTTAACCCTTTGCTTGTTCAAAGCATTTTCATAAGCTTGTTCTAAATGTCCATGCTCGTTTTTCAGAGTTTTAATTGGCCCTTAATTCATATATTCTGAGTAATATAAAGTTTTCCTTTCATAAGCCCCCGAGTTATTCTGGTGATTGAAGAAAAATAACTGGGAATGTGTATCACACATGATGCCAGGGGAATACGTGTTGTGATACGCAAGACAAGCAAAGGGTTTAGATAACATTAAAGACGTGTGTGTGTGTGGTGGTATAAAGTCCTCGCTAAATCCCTCAGGTTGTTGAATTTTATCTATTCATCGTTTTAGCATTAAAAATAATAATAAAGAAATGAATACAGCAACGTAAGTAGTGTAATAGTATTATGAATGTTGAAAAGGTCAAATTAACATTATCTAAACTTTTTTTCTTTTTTAATTGTGTTTAAAACAATTAGAAAATTTGTCAAAAAATAAAGTTTTTGTTTCTGTGATGCTAGAAATGTCAAATGTGCATCAGGAAGATTGCAGAAATAGTTTGAAAAGGAACTGAACAATTGTTGAAGTTTAATATACTTGGTATATTTGTATAAGATGTATTTCTATACATATCACAGTAGGTGTAGTGTTGGGGAAATGGAGTGGGGTTTTAGGGGGGGTTGGTTTATAAAAAATTTCAACAAATAAAATTTGAGAAGGGAGAGAGGCGGAGGGAAAGATGGAGGTGGAAGGAAAAGAGAGAGAGAGGTGGAGGGAAAGAGAGAGAGGTGGAGGGAAAAGAGAGAGGTGGAGGGAAAAGAGAGAGGTGGAGGGAAAGAGAGAGAGAAATGGAGGAGAAAAAGAGAGGTGGAAGGAAAGAGAGAGAGAGGTGGAGGGAAGAGAAATGGAGAAGAAAAAAAGAGAGGTGGAAAGAAAGAGGGAGAGGTGGAGGGAAAGAGGGAGAAGTGGAGGTAAAGAGAGAGAAGTGGAGGTAAAGAGAGAGAAGTGGAGGGAAAGAGAGAAGTGGAGGGAAAGAGAGAAGTGGAGGGAAAGAGAGAAGTGGAGGGAAAGAGAGAGAATTGGAGGGAAAAAGGGAGAGGTGGAGGGAAAAAGGGAGAGGTGGAGGAGAAAAAGGGAGAGGTGGAGGGAAAGAGAGAGAGATAAGTGGCAAGAGAGGGGGATAGAGAGAGATACAATAGTGTTTGGAAGAAGCGCTGTTTTAAGTACCATCTTTGAGATGGTATATTTTAGAAGGGACCATAGCTTCTGAAAATATACATTTTAAAATATAAATTTTTTTTTCTGAAGAGAAAACACTCACTAGTCTGTAATTTTTCCTAATAACGAACAAGCATGTCAACAACAAGAAGAATTTCTCAAATTATTAATGAAAACAGTTTCAAAATATCGTAATCAACACATTTTATGGACAAAGGAAATAAACTTTTTTTTATCCCAGCTCCCCACCCTAACCATCAAAATTACTGACAGAGCACAAACAGGGTATTCTGTGTACCACTATAGACAAACATAAGAAGATCTGGATCCAAGTAATAATAATAATAATAATAACAATAATAATAATTTTTTTCTATGGTTGGCGAAAGCCTGAAATTTTGGGGAGGGAAGGACTAGTTGATCACATCAACCCCCCAGCGTTCAACCGGTACTAATTTTATCAACCCTGAGAAGATATGAAAGACAAAGTTGACCTCAGAGATATTTGAACTCAGAATGTAAAGAACCAGAAGAAATGCCGAGAAGCATTTGGTCCGATGTGCTCACGATTCTGCCAGCTCACTGCTTTAGATGATAATAATAATAATAATAATGATGATGATTAAAAAGATATTCTTATTCAAGTCCGGACATATGCTATAGATGGGAGAGGAGGTGTGGTGATGGAGGCAGGGATAACTTAATGTGAAATTATGCCCTAATTACAAAGTGGAACCAGCAAGGAAGCAAAGAACTTACAAGAGGATAAAAAAAAAAGAAAGAAAGAAAGAAAGAAAACCCGAAAAAGTAAAAAAAAAAAAAAAGAAAAAAATAAAGCCCGTTAGCAAATATATCTATTACTACTACTGCTACTGTTGTGGACAGTAGAAGAGAAAGGTGTAGTTGGGGAAGGATGAAATGCAGAACGCACCTGAACATCAGAGGTGAGTTTCTCTGGTGGTGAAATCGAGAGTTTGTCATCATTAGTCATAGTGACAGTGGTGGGATGATGGCAGCCCAAAATTTCCCCAGGCTCTAGTTGACGGTTTCGATGGTGGGTCTGCATAGTACCATACTCGGACACTATGACCACATCACATGCCTTACTGTGACCACTGCTCAGTCCACTGCCGCTGTTCACTGCCATTTTGTTTAGGCCAATGTTCGGTATGCCGGGAGAGTGTCCAGACGATGAGGAGGAGGAAGAGGAGCCGGCCACCATCTGACCACCACCACTGGCCATCTGATGGTGATGGCTATGCTGCCGTTGATAATCATTCAGAATCTGTAGACAGAAAGTAGGAAACAATACAAGAAGCCAGTTCTGCTGTTTCAGAAATATTGATTTCTAACAGGCACGAAACCTCAGTTCAAGGGTTAAAGAGATATTATAAATCGATTATATCGACCCCAAGTACATGACTGGTACTTTATTTTTTTTATCACCCTCAGAAGGTTCAAAGGCAAAGTCAACTATGGCACACTGTTTTAAAAAATGTAATAAAAAGGTTTCGGAAACACATGAAAATTTTAATTACCTAAAATATAATCGGTTTAATTAGTAGAAATTAATTTTAACTAAGGAAATAATAGGTCAAAACCATTTGTGGCTTTGTATAGTGTGTACTTTCTTTTCCTTAATTTTAAGTGTTAATTCTGCTTTGAGTCTAAAAATTAACATCAATTTTCCAAGCTCAAATTATTTTAACACAAAATATTTATTTCATAAAATTACAAATGTTGTACTAAAGAAAAAAAAATACCTAAAATCTTCAATAATCAATTTTTCAAAATAGGTTCCTGGGCATGTGTACTTGTGGGTATATAAACATACACATGTAATATATCACACATATAAATACACGGCTAAACTTTGCCTCAGTTAAGGGGACTCTCTAGAGTTGTGGTGACTCCACTGATGCTGGTGTCACGCAAAAAAGCAAACAGTACACTCAGAAAGTGGCTGGCATTAGGAAGGACATCCAGCTACAGAAATCATGCCAAGAGCAGCCTTTAAAGCATAATGCAGTCCTACAACTTGTCAGGTCGTGTTGAACTGTTCAACCCATGCTAGCATGGAAGATGGATGTTTAATGATGATGATGATCATCATCGTTTAACGTCCGTTCTCCATGCTAGCATGGGTTGGACGGTTCGACCGGGGATCTGGGAAGCCAAAAGGCTGCACCAGGCTCCAGTCTTATCTGGCAATGTTTCTACAGCTGGATGCCCTTCCTAATGCCAACCACTCCGTGAGTGTAGTGGGTGCTTTTTACGTGCCACCTGCACAGGTGCCAGGCGAGGCTGGGGATGAAAAATAAGATACAAGGGTAAAATAGAATTGAGAACTAAGGATTATGGGAATGGAAACAGTGCCTACATATTTGGCCCAAAGCCAGAAACATGAAAGGAGGGCACAACAAGTAGAGACTGAACAGCAAGTTTTGAGGGACCTTAAGAATTAAGCTATACAGGCTGTTAATCAGATCTTTTCTATTGATAGAAAGCAGGAACTTCATCTGTCGTCATCTTTGTTGAGAACCAGAAATCACCCAAGACTAAAGTTTTTAATGACACTAATTGAGAATTGAAGTCTTCTTCATCATTATCATCATCATCGTTTAGCGTCCGTTTTCCATGCTAGCATGAGTTGGATGGTTCGACCGGGGTCTGGAAAGCCAGGAGGCTGCACGAAGTTCCAATCTGATCTGGCAGTGTTTCTACAGCTGGATGCCCTTCCTAATGCCAACCACTCTGTGAGTGTAGTGGGTGTTTTTTACATGCCACCGGCACAGGTGCCAGGGGAGGCTGGCAGCGACCACGATTGGTTGGTGCTTTTTACGTGCTACCGGCACAGAAGCCAGTCAAGGCAATGCTAGCATCGGCCACGTTCAGATGGTGCTTTTCACATGCCACCAGCACAGGTATCACAACTACAATTTCCATTTGATTTTTATTTTGATGTTGATGTACTTGACTCAACAGGTCTCTTCAAATACGGCAGGCCTTGCTTACCTTGGATCGTAGGGTGACCTGCTATGCTTTTGCATTTTATGCAAGAAGTCTCATTTCATGTAGCGACAAATGAAGCTGAAGACAGTTCTAAATAGTGTGTTTTACAATGTACAGTGTATCAAGTATTTTAGACAAAATCAATTTCCATAAGAAATCATCATTTTAACCTCTACTTTCCATGCCTGCATGGGTTAGATGGAATTTATTAAGGCAGATTTTCTAAGACACCCTTCCTATCATTAACCCTCACCTGTTAATGCATGGGAAAAATAATAATTTACATAGAGTGTAGCTATAGCTAACTTGTTTGATAATAAATTTAAATATATCTAATAAAATAGACTCAAAGCAGAAAAAAAAAAATATTACCATAAAATTCCTCAAATATGAATTTATCTTGAATTTATATTCTCTGAACAATAATGGAAATTGAATGAAAATCTCCATATTACAAATTAAATTTTAAATCAAAGATTACAATCTTTCATTTAAAATTTAATTTATTAATTCAATATTAAATTTAAAAACAGATTCTCAATCAACTCTAAAAAAATTTACTTTTGTCCTTAACACTTCTACAATGAAAATATAAATAATATAATAATTGCCCTGTTGAAAACTAAAAACCTATACAGGAATAATTAAACAAAAAATTCTTCTCTAGCTAATAGTGTAATACATTTTAGTCCTTTTGTTACCAGATTTTTATCGAAATATAAGGTTTTCATTTCAATTAATTTTGAAAATAACAAATAATTTAATAAAATACGTCATTATCAAACTGGTGTTTGAAACAGGATTTCACATGAAACTTTGATGGATGGTTTTAATTTATATTCTCTTACAGCAGAAAGTCTGTATCATAGAACTAGGGGTGGTCTTGGGTGGGTTGGTACCAAAAGGGTTAAAAGTTTGTTCGATGAAAATAAAATTGAGAAAATGAAATTAGTAGTTACCAGTGAGGGTTGGTATGTTATTGGGTTTAGTTTGTTGAATGACAACTGTTGCTGACAAAACCTGATGGCCTGTTCTAATTGTTCGACAGTGGTTGATTTGATTGGGATCTAAAGGAAAAATTAAAAAAGTGGAGTAAAATTTCAATTTTGTTGCGTTTTGGGAGGGTCATTGTGCCAATAAACACATGCATCGGTTCTATTTCCCTTCTTTATTTTCTATTTGTCAACTGGTGGCATCATGAATGGCAACAGAAGGACTGATAAATTTAAACTGATTAATCAATCATTTAGCTAATTTGTTAAATAGTTAATCAACTGACAAAAAAAAAAAGGTAAAACAGAACCAGTGTCTGTTAATTATTGGTGTGCTGACCCTCCCAAGATACAACAAAATTCCAATTTCAGTTTTTGAATATAATTTATGTAAAATGTAACTTGAAAAAGTATTACAAACTGAGGAATATTGAATGTTTATATTTCAGTATTTGACAAAAAATATGAAAACTAAAACCACCAAGCAGCCTACTCATTACTAGTGCAGTTTGTACTTCATTTTCTTCAACTATGTAAACTACATAGTGAGCCAGTGAGTGGCCAGTAGAAGCCTTATAACCAATGATGCCTACTATCAGAAGTTTCTGCCAACTGTAGAGAAAGACTTAAGATAAATGACCAACGACTCCTCAGACCATTAGATTCAAGGGTCACATAATAACAAAACCTACCAAAATTCATGGATTTGACAGGGTAACGACCCCCTTTTGGTCATGAGTGACCGTGAGATTGCACCTAGAAAGTTACCCTCTGAGGCACATATCTGGGCAAGTTTGTTTTATGGAAGACCAGCAGTCACCCATGCATACCGGCCTCCTATCACCATGCCACTGATGTTACCCAAGGGAAAGGCAAAGGGGCCGATACAACTTGGCACCAGTGACGCTGCAACTCATTTCTACAGCTGAGTGAAATGGAGCAATGTGAAATAAAGTGTCTTGCTCAAGAACACAACACACAGCCCAGTCTAGGAATTGAACTTACCACCTCATGATTGCGAACCTGACACACTAGCCACTGAACTGTGCACAATTTTGATTCGGAAGTGAACTTGAATCTAATTTTTTGGTTTAAATTGATATATAGGCATAGGAGTGGCTGTGTGGTAAGTAGCTTGCTTACGAATCACATGGTTCCGGGTTCAGTCCCATTGCGTGGTACCTTGGGCAAGTGTCTTCTACTATAGCCTTGGGTCAACCAAACTACTATAGCCTCGGGCCAACCAAAGCCTTGTGAGTGGATTTGGTAGATAGAAACTGAAAGAAGCCCGTCATATATATATATGTATGTGTGTGTATGTTTGTGTGTCTGTGTGTCCTCCCAACATCGTTTGACAACCGATGCTGGTGTGTTTACGTCCCCGTAACTCAGCGGTTCGGCAAAAGAGACCGATAGAATAAGTACTAGGCTTACAAAGAATAAGTCCAGGGGTCGATTTGCTCAACCAAAGGCAGTGCTCCAGCATGGCCACAGTCAAATGACTGAAACAAGTAAAAGAGTAAAAGAGATATCAAAAAAAAAAAGAAAAAAGAAAAGGCTATAATATCTAGAATACCAACCGCATTCTTCATAATGACACGGAACACATCAAGGAAAATATCGTTAGTTCTCTCCACATGCAAGTATACTTTATTGACGCCATGACACCAAATTTTGTAGACTTCCAAGAGAAATTTAATCTGCCGTTCAGTATCGCTCTCCAGCACATCTTCTAGTTGTAATTCTACAGTGTCAAGAGCATACTCATAGGCCAACTGGGACAAACAGACACGCTCAGCATCACGGAGGTATTTCCTGAAATTGGAGAAGTTTTGGTAAACAGAAATTATCTTCATTGATCGTTGTAATACTGTGATAAATCAGTAACTTTAACCAGAAACATGGAAAACAGTTGACCAACAATACTTTCCAGCTGCTCCTCACACCATACACCTTTAAGAGAACTGGTAAAATATCATTGAAACAGATTACTGTCATAAAAATATTAATTTGTCTTTTTGTGACTCTTCCCTTGTAAAAAAAAAAACAAAAAAAAAACAGACATTTATGTATCATACTTAATGTATATACACTGTTGATAGGTCAGTTACTGGGGTATTTATCCTGAGATAACATCTATTATGAACATGCTTTGTTAAAAACACTATAAATATCAGTGATAGATGAAAATTCATCCCAGTAGAAACCAGTGAGAGCTGGCAGAAACGTTATGCTTATCGGTATTTCTTCTGCAGCTATGTTCTGAGTTCAAATTTCGCCGAGGTCGACTTTGCCTTTCATCCTTTCGGGGTCAATAAATTAAGTACCAGTTACACACTGGAGTCGATATAATCAACTTAATTTGTTTGTCTGTCCTTGTTTGTCCCCTTGTGGGTAGTAAAGAAATAGGTATTTTGTCTGCCGTTACTTTCTGAGTTAAAATTCTGCCGAGGCCGACTTTGCCTTTCATCCTTTCAGGGTCGATAAATTAAGTACCAGTTATGCACTGTGGCCAATGTAATTGACTTAATCTCTTTTTCTGTCCTTGTTTGTCCCCTCTATGTTTAGCCCCTTGTGGGCAATAAGGAAATAAGAAACCAGAGAGAATGCAGATACATTTCAGCTCTTTGAGTCTTTACTATGGCAGGTATGGCTTGAAATGCAGCTGGTATTCTTGCTGGCCTCTACTGGGATGAATTTTTGTCTCTTCCCAATACTTATTTCATTTTTCACACAGCAAGTCCATAAGATGTTATCTCTGGACAAATACTACAGTAACTGGCCTACCAACAGTGTATTTACATTTAGTATGATATAGGAGTTAGATTTGGCCACCCCTGTAAACATGGTCAAAACCCAGATTTAAAACACTGGATGATGATGATGATTGGCCATGATACCACTCACCATGATATTATGAAAAGTTAAAATTGTTCACAATTTGAGAAAAGGAAATAGTCAGATAAATCAGCTCTTTTTCATGGTACCAATAATAAATACAGATGGCTATTTGGCTATTTTAATCAAATACTGCCTCAACTGCAAATAATGGATATATAATTTATCAATTTGGAAAGTGATCTAAATGTGTAATCAATGAAGTGTAAATGCAATCAGGGTTTTTAAAAAAATTAAGAAATTAAAAAAAAAAATAACGAAGCTGATTTAAGATCAAAAGCTAACAACCTATTCGGTTAAAAAGTTATTTGAATTTTTAGATGGGCACAGGAGTGGCTGTGTGGTAAGTAGCTTGCTTACCAACCACATGGTTCCAGGTTCAGTCCAGCTGCATGGCACCTTGGGCAAGTGTTTTCTACTATAGCCTCGGGCTGACCTAAGACTTGTGAATGGATTTGGTAGACAGAAACTGAAAGAAGCCCATTGTGTGTGCATACATACATACATATATATATATATATATATATATATATATATATATATATATATATATGTATATAAGTGTATTTATGTGTGTGTGTATGTTTGTCCCCCCAACATCACTTGACAACCGATGCTAGTGTGTTTACGTCCCCGTAACTTAGTGGTTCGGCAAAAGAGACCGATAGAATAAGTACTAAGCTTACAAAGAACAATTCCTGGGGTCGATTTGCTTGACTAAATGCGGTGCTCCAGCATGGCTGCAGTCAAATGACTGAAACAAATTAAATAAAAGAATAAATCATGGGGTCGATTTGCTCAACTAAAGGCGGTGCTCCAGCACGGTCGCAGTCAAATGACCGAAACAAGTAAAAGAAAAAAAAAAGAAAAAGGTAGAAATAATAAAGACAGCAAAATGCATAAAAGTTTGAAAGTTTATCTGACCTGCCAGCATCCGGTGTGCGATTTAACTGAATGTGAAGCTGGAAGAGCATCGAGTTATCACACTGAACTCGCAGAACTTCCAACAGCAACTTGACAGAACGGTTCATGTGTGAAGCGAAACTACCAGAACGGTCTACCTCTTCAACTGGAATACGCCACACACCCTGACAAAAAAAAAAAAAAGGAAACAATTGCCATTAAATTTTCTGAAACAAAAATTAAACTTTATCTAGATCATAGGTTCCCAAAGTGGGTGCTAACGCCCCTCCCCCTCGACCCCCGTGGACGTTGTGATGGCCCAGGTGGGTGCTGGTGCCTTAGGAATGAGAACCCAAGTTCAAAATTTCCCTAAGACACCTGATGAAGGCTGGAGGGTATATGAGCCAAAACGAGCTAACAACAAACAAGATGAGGACAAATATCCATCAAATGTAAATAATGTAGATATTTAACTTTCAGTCCCTTATAAAATGCAAGAGAATATAAATTCATAGGGATGTATTTTAAAAGCTGAAACAAGAAAGGAAATGAAAATGTTGGTACATCATCATCATCATTGTAATGTTCACTTTTTCATGATTGCATGGGTTAAGTGGAATCTATTAACGGATGTTTTCTATGGCAGGATGCCCTTCCTGTGTCTAACCCTTACCTGTTTCCAAGCAAGATAATTTTTTCCCCAGAGTTAGACATGCTTTTCCTGGAGGACTGGAAACAAACAACAACGTTTGAATGACAATTATACCCATTTACAACCATCACGTGATGTCTAGACAAGGGTACACACAAACACACACACACACATATATATATATACACACACATATATATATATATACACACAAACACACATATATATACACACACACACACAAACACACATATATATATACATACATACATACACACACACACACACACAAACACACACAGTGGTTTTCTTTCAGATTTTGTCTACCAAATCCACACGAAAGGCCATAATACAAGACATTTGTCCAAGATGCCACACAGTGGGACTGAACCCAAGACACCATGATTGGGACACTAGCTTCTTAACTGCATAGCCATGTCTGTACCTATCTGAGATAATAAAATGTGCCATGATAACACCATGCTGAAATTTCAAATTGGATTATCTCAAATAACAGAAAACGTGAAATTTACTGTAAAGTCATTTTAGACAAGAAATTGTATACAAACCTGGAAAAAGTTGGAATGTTTGCGATCTGTAAAAAGACCTGGAGCAGGTAGGTGATCAAGTTGGGTCCAAGATGGAACCCCAAGCAAGATATCACGTGTGTAGTTAATATTCTGAAATCAAACAGAAATTTCAATTTGAAAGATTTTGAAAATTAATATTAGATGCTGTAGATCTGATGGCAAAATTTAAAATTAGGTCAACCTTGATTATTATTATTATTATTTTTTTTTTTTAAAGAAAGTATATTAAACCTTACAATATGGGAACGGAATATATTTGGTTCTGTGCATGTGTGCTTGAAATATAGGAACTGAGGCAAATTGAGAAGTTATTAATAAAATGGAATTATGACCACTTATATTTATTTCTTTATAACCCCACAGGGAACCAAACATTGAGGGGACAAACAAGGACAGACAAAGGGATTAAGTCGATTACATTGACCCCAGCGCATAACTGGTACTTAATTTATCGACCCTGAAAGGATGAAAGGCAAAGATGACCTCGGCGGAATTTGAACTCAGAACATAGCGACAGATGAAATACCGCTAAGCATTTCACCTGGTGTGCTAACGTTTCTGGCAGCTCGCTGCCTCAATCTTACGATCACAAGTCCAACACAATAACCACAACACCATATACCTCCACTAGTTCACTAGTCACTCTAGAGAAAGGATTTGTCACCTTTCCCATTCCGGCACCATGCACACAGGAATTGCATCAGTTACTCAGTAACAATCACTTGCTTTGATATATTCCATGGTTGTGATGTCTGCTAGCTTATTCAAAAATATGTGTCTGAACTGGTCAAAAACTTGTCCCGGTCAAAGTAAAATTTTGCAGCCAAAGTACTACGACAAACCATCTTTCCACTGAATAAAGTTATTTGTGTAAATACTGAATGGGTCAGCAATTACTGACATTATAACATTCAATCACCTGTTTATTTACATTATTAACATTATGCTCGTTAAATTTGAAATGGTTTCAGAAATTTTGCAAGAAATCGCAATTCTCCATAAGTCACATACACAAAACAAACAAAAATATTTAAAAAATGAGAACACTTAAAAGAATTTACATCAAACTTTTAAAAACAGATGCACACACACACACACACATATAAACACACATGTGTGCACACACACAATCCTCATCATTGCTTCAACATCCACTTTTCCATGCTTGCATAGGTCAGAGAGAATTTAGTGAAGTGGATTTGCCTCAGACAGATACCTTACCTGCCATCAAGCCTCACCTGCTTGCAAGCCAGGTAATATTTTCCCATGACCAGATGTTTTCCAGAGATGATTGGAAATGAAGGACACCGCTTGTATGACAGTGACACTCATTTACGACTCTCATAAAATTTTTTTTTTTAAATGCAATATCAAAGCTAGGAATCAGTAACAGTAATACACATGTGCCCATGCATATATTTATGTTGGGTTTCTTTCATTTTTCTGTCAACCAAATCCACTTACAAGGCTCTTGTCAGCCTGAGGCTGAAACTGGAACCACACTGCCCTGTTTCTACACACACACACACCCTTCCATTAGGTTGAAAGATTTTAAACGTTAACAATTCTGTAAGATAACAACAAACATGTTTCTTTTTGTTGTGTCTGGAGAGAGTCATTTTCTTTTTGTGCCTTATAATTTAACACACTCACCGGTAAAATTTCCACTAATTTTTTACTATTATTTTCCTAAAATTTTTGTTGCGTCTTGCAACCTGTTTTAGGAAAATAAAAATAAGAAATAAGTGGAAATTTTACTGGTGCGTGTGTTACATTATAAGGCACAAAAAGAAAATGACTCTCCCCAGACACAACAGAATATGCTTCAACACACGAATTCATATAAAGAATCTTGCAAACCAAATCCAAAAACGAAATGTTTCTTTCTATTTTCATTAAATTGCAGGAGAAAAAAATATGTATAAGACATACCTTGTTAAATGGTGAGTAGAAGTGAAGATGAGCAAGTCTATAGAGAGCTTTATAATGTGTAGGGAAGCGAGTGAGGCAGATGTGTAAGGCTGAAATGACCATGTTTAACAGTTTTTTGTGTTTTTCAGTTTTAGATCTCTTATCATCAACAGGTCCATGATCTGAGTTATTGGCTGATGATGTTTCGGTACCGGTCTTGGTACCAACTTCACTGTGACCATCCCCTGAACACAATGATTTACCAGTCTCTTGTTTTGATACGTCACTGTGTTTAGAGTTGATGTTCACTGAGCTGTTCTCAGAAGACACATTATGAGGTAACTCAGCACCAGAGCTAGCTAGTTTGTTAGAATTATTTTGACAAACATCTGATGACTCCTTGCTCGGCTGTTCTCCTTCCGAGTGGCCAACAGGGTCAAAATCAATTCTGAGTGGATCGTTGGGTTTATCAAAGTTTTCAGCTTCTAAAAGTGCATTAAGAGAATCAAGCGCTTGACTTGTCATTGCATCAGTATCTATAGCAGCATCTAAATAATCTTCACCTATCGTTGTGGTAAACTGGTCCTCAAGACCAAATATGGGCTGACTGAGATCTACTTTTGATAAACGAGGGGGCAGGTCCAAATCTTTGATAGTAGCAACCTCTTTTGGTGCCACTGATGATAAGGTGCTTTTACAATCGGATTTTGCTTGGCTAATCTTTGGAGAAGTTTTTGTGGGTAGGCTTTCAACCATCTTAACTTTGTTTGATGTATTTCCCAACTCGTCAGACAAAGCGGAAAGACTTGAACTATCGTTGCTTTTCTGTCGGAAATAATTATGGTCTTGGTTTGAACGTGACGACGACGTAGAAGAAGTTGTAACTGCTCCAACATTGGTTGAGACCGTAGAGCTTCCAATTGAAGACGGGCAAGTCCCAGGATTGGCTGCTCCACGTGTAGTACTATTTGTGTTGTTGGACAAAGACTGCGTTTGACAAGAACTTTCTTCATTATTTGTATTCGAGTCTTTGCTACAAAAATAAAAAGTAAACAAACCAATTATTATTAAAATAAACGCAAATGTCATGATAATATCACTAACAAATATTAGATTCCAAATTCTTTTGTTGCTCTCTTTGTCTTCACTGGGAAGAGTAGTGGTTTCAGAACCTAATATTTCAAGTACGTATAACATTTTATTATCTTAACCCTTTTGTTACCAACCCAGCTGAAACCGGCTCTGGCTCTGAGTACAAATGTCTTGTTTTCATGAGTTTGAAATCTCTACTTAGATTTGGTGACCAGACCATATGCATATCATTACAGGCTGACCAGGCCATATCCTTTCTAAACAAGTCACTCCCAAATGTTATTGTACTAATCATCTCTGTGTAATAGAGCTATGACAATGGTTACTTAATCGCTTGCTTGGTTCAGCTTTTAGCTTCTCTAATTCTTTCTAGTCTCTCTTAAACACTTCAAATGTAATATTAATTTTCCTCAACTATTCAACTTCATAACTTAAATATGAAATACCAAGATTTTGTAGTCAAAACAAAGAGATGCTTACTTTTCTCGACGCTGATGTCTTTTCTCTCTTTGATTAGCAAATGGTCCATTGGCAACCTCTATCATGTATTGTTCAAAATAATCTAAATCAAGTTCTTCAGCGCTCTTGAAAAGCAGTTCTTTTAATATGGCAACATGTTGTCGATAGAATAACTGATACAGCAAAAGAGAAGAGAAAAGAAAATAATTATTAAGAAAAAATACAATAAAATTAATGAACCACATTTGGAAATAAAAGTGAAATAGAATAATAATGGACAGAGTCAAGACTACTGAAAAGGTTGCAAGACGCAACGAAAATTTTAGGAAAATAAAAATAAGAAAAATGTGGAAATTTTACCGGTGAGTGTGTTACATTATAAGGCACAAAAAGAAAATAACTCTCCCCAGACACAAAAGAATAATAATCATCTTACTGACAGATGATTCATACGTGAATTTAACATCAGAGAAAATTGCAATGGTAAAGTGATTTTAAAGAATGTTGCGAAATTTAAAACATGAAACATTTTATAGGATCTAGCTTTATAAGTTCAACACCTCACTTGTTTTAAGTGTTAAATAAAACAAAAGCTATTTGCTATTTCTCAATAGAAAATTACCCACCCAGATTCATATATACTAAAATTTGGATAATAATGTTAAACAAAAAACTGTTATGACTTGACCAAAATAAAAAAAGATAATTCAGCAACATTGTGTGTATAAAAACAAACATGAGGAAATGTAAATGTACTTCAACGTACTTCAAGTGATTCCACAGCTAGATGAGGTGGGCTAACCACATAATTTATCTTCTTAGGATATGCAGCAAAATCTTCATGAAGGTGATGAGCAGCCTGGAATTGAAACAGGAGTAGAGATCAGTTGAAATATTAAATAGGTAGCTGAGAGAGGAGCTAGGATTATGTGTGCATTCATTGTGCATTTCACCTGAGCTTTGTAAAAAGTTAATAGTTGCTCAGCTACACACACAGTACCTTATCCTTACAGCTGTTATGAGGTTAAAATGGTAGCATACATATGCTTTATAAAACATACACGAGTTTCATCAGATTAAGTGCCAGGATTACGCAATTATTAAACATTATATAATCTTATGAATACACCTCTTCAGTGTTTAGCAAAAAATATAAAGATGGGTGTCAAGTGCTCAATATATATATATATACTTGTGTAAATTCAACAAACAGTTATGTAATCTTGGCAGTGAGTTTGATGAAACATGTATGCTTTATAAAGCATAAAATACTAAACATTTTCTGTATTTTACTCATACTATTACACTGTTTGTATTCTGTATACTGGCCTATACACCATAGCTTAATGCTCTGCATCTTACTGCACTGGATATAGGAGTGAAATGCAGGACATTCCACAGAGACATGTCCTGCATGGGCACACACACAGACACACACACACATTTTTTTTTTTATGTGAAATGTTTGTAATGCCTTTTACCTCTTTATAGTGTTCCAGGTACTCATGGGCAGGTTTTCTCATCTTTTCACACACTTTACCCATCATGTAGTAATACAACCACTCTTCACTATGACCTCCCTCCATTTCACACTCACTAGCTTTTTTATAACAGTTGGCCGCAATCAGCAGCATTTCCTTGTTGCTAGCTGTTGCTATCTGGTACATCTCATCATTGAGTGGGAACCAATGCATCTAAACAAAAAAAAAGAAACAAAATATAAAAAAAAAAAACAAAGTTTTGTTATACAAAACAATTACTCTCACACAAAGGTTCTCTTTCTTCTTTTACTTGTTCAGTCAGTTGACTGCGGCCATGCTGGAGCACCACCTAGAATGGTTTTGGTCAAACAAGTCGATTGCAGAGCTTATTTTTTTTTTAAAGCCTGGTACTTATTGTATTGGTCTCTTTTTGCTGAACCACTAAGTTACAGGGATATAAACATAGCAACACTGGCTGTCAAGTGGCAATGGTGGGGACAAACACAAACAGACTACTAAATCCACAAGTTTTTTTTGTTCTTTCTGTTTATTTCCTTGCGTTCCTTTCTGTTGAAGAACGCAGACTCGAAACATAAAAGACATTTTTACCTTCCCGAACATCAAATTAATACACCTGCTTGTTGTTTATATACATGAATTCATTTTTTGTTTTTCTGTAAATTTCAACTATATACATATGTATATATATATATATATACACATACACAACAGGCTTCTTTCAGTTTCCATCTACCAAATCCACTGACAAGGCTTTGGTTGGCCCGTGGTTATAGTGGAAGACATGGTGCTGGTGCCACATAGAAAGTAACCGTGCCAGTGTCATGCAGAAGGCACCTCTGCTGGTGTTTCCCTTCCCCAACCACTTGACGGCCAGTGTTGGTTTGTTTATGTTCCTGTAGCTTGGATGTTTAGGAAAGGAAACTGATAGAATAGGTACTAGACTTAATCAGAGAAAAACAAAAAAACAGTACCATGGTTGATCTGTTTGCCTCAACTCTTCAAGGCAGTGCCCCAGCATGGCCACAGTCCTATAACCGGAACAAGCAAAAGATAGATAAGATAAACAGAGTCTCACCAATTTGAGCTGTCGAGCAGCATGAGAGTGCAGCTGGTAGGCAAGCGAGCCGTACTCTATCCATAGTTTGGCATTGTTGCTGTCAATCTCCACGGCCCGCGTGAAGCAGCGTAGCGATGCGATGGCTTGTTTGTAAATTGCCTGGTCCATTCGAAGTTCAGTCTGTAATGTCAAATGAGAAAAAGAATCCATTAGCAAAGATGTGAGCAAGACAAAAGAAAATATTCTGAAAATAAACATCTTTCTGAGATATGATAAGTGTAGGCTTGCTGTGTGGTTAAGAAGCTTGCTTTGTAATCGCACCATTTCAAGTTCAGTTCCTACTCTGAGCACCTTAGGTGTCTTCTACTTTAGGCCCAAGCCAGCCAATGTTTTGAGAAGGAATTTGGTAGACAAAAACCCTGTGTGTGTGTGTGTGTGTGTGTGTGTATCCTTGTTTCTTTCTGTGGAAGAGCGTAGGCTCGAAATGTTAAAAAACTTTTTCACTTCCTGAGCGTTATGCTAATACAACAAACCAGGTGAGGACAAATATCTGTCTAATGTAAATAAATGAATATAATTTCTTCTTTCAAAACCATTAAAAACAGCCACATTGTTATTATCGAAGGAGAGATGGTCAAGTCAACAGAATGGCAGGTAAGTAGCCAGTTTATATTTAGGTACAAGCATTGTTTTATAGTAATTTTGGGTTCAATCTCATAACATAGCACCAGAGCAAGTGTCTTTCAGCATAGCATCCAGTAGCCTTGTGAATAAAACTAGTAAATGAAAACTGTGTGGAAGCCTTAAGGATGGACTTTGTAAACTTAACCTGGATTAACACCATCATCATTTCATCTCTTTGAAAAAGCCCCCTCTTTTGCAAACGTTCTGAGCAGACCCTTGACCTTAAGGTAATGCAGGTATGGTAGCAGTAGTTCCTTGTAATATCACTACCAATTTTGGAGGCTCTGCAAGAGAACAATGGCACTGCCTTTCTTTCTCTAAGCAATCATCATCATCGTTTAGCGTCCGCTTTCCATGCTAGCATGGGTTGGGCAGTTCAACTGGGGTCTGGGAAGCCAGAAGGCTGCACCAGGCCCACTCTAATCTGGCAATGTTTCTACGGCTGGATGCCCTTCCTAACGCCAACAAATGTATAAAATCCTGTGAATGGCACTGAACTGTGTCCTTGGCAAAGATGCACTTGACTGCCAATGGTGAAGACTACAGGGCTTAAAACAGAGACAGCAGGAAGAATCTATATGCAAGCTGTGGCAGCATTCCAGAAGTGGATTGCTCAAGTAAGAAAGAATCATTCTAAAAAGGATAAATATTAACCCTTTAGTGTTCAGACTACTGTCAAATGTAGTGCTTGTGTATTCACATGTTTTAACCATGCATTATCATGTAGCTTTGAGATTTTGATGATATGATTGTGTATTATTAGAATGACATTGTAGTGTAGGCTTGAGAAGCTGAATCTGGCTTTTTTTAACATAAAATGGGTAAGATATTTGGGTCAGATATGGTTCATTTAACCCTTTCGTTGGTGTATTTATTTTGAGATGCTCTGTTTCTTTTAGTTACTTTAAATATAACAAAGAATTTAGTAAAATAACTTAAAATTATAAGCGCAGGAGTGGCTATGTGGTAAGTAGCTTGCTAACCAACCACATGATTCCAGGTTCAGTCCCACTGCGTGGCATCTTGGGCAAGTGTCTTCTGCTATAGCCTCGGGCCGACCAAAGCCTTGTGAGTGGATTTGGTAGACGGAAACTGAAAGAAGCCTGTCATATATATATGTGTATATATATATACATAATTATATATATATGTATGTGTGTCTGTGTTTGTCCCCCTAGCATTGCTTGAGAACCGATGCTGGTGTGTTTACGTCCTCGTAACTTAGCGGTTCGGCAAAAGAGACTGATACAATAAGTACTGGGCTTACAAAGAAGAAGTCCCAGGGTCGATTTGCTCGACTAAAGGCGGTGCTCCAGCATGGCCGCAGTCAAATGACTGAAACAAGTAAAAGAGTATCATTAGGCTAGTTTTAGGAACATTAATTGTGACTATACCAACGTCGCCTTACTGGCACCTGTGCTGGTGGCATGTATAAAAACATTCGAATGAGGTTGTTGCCAGTACCGCCTGACTGGCCCCCGTGCTGGTGGCACGTAAAAAGCACCCACTACACTCTTGGAGTGGTTGGCGTTAGGAAGGGCATCCAGCTGTAGAAACTCTGCCAGATCAGAATGGAGCCTGGTGCTGCCATCTGGTTCGCCAGCCCTCAGTCAAATCGTCCAACCCATGCTAGCATGGAAAGTGGGCGTTAAACGATGATGATGATGTTTGGTGGAAAGATTTTAATTCAAAACTTATGAAAACAAGACATTTGTACTACAGAGCTGGTTTCAGCTGGGTTAGTAACAAAAGGGTTAAATACTAAAGGATTATTTTTTTCAAATAAACATTCTGGTAAAGTTAAGAGAAGAAAACAAAAGAATTCTAACATTTATACATTCAGGAGAGATTTAAGAATTTAACGAGACAAACATGGACAATCACTTACCGAATTCAACTTTTGCTCTAACCGACTCATACGTGCAAGGCTCATTCCGGCCCAAGAGTCTAGTCGATTAGGATTCACACAAATATCCAACATGTAGAACTTAATTGCTTTCCTGGAAAGAAAAGGAAAAAAAAAAGGTGCGTAAATAATTCTTGCCGGTAGTTTTTAAACTGTAAAGGCGCAGTTTTTACATTGGCAACAGAAAATATCTAAAATTTAATAATAGAAATGTATCAAAACTATAGAAACATTTTGGCTATTATCTATGTTGTAAAAGCATGTAGCCTATTGATTAGGGTGTTGCAAGATTGTGGTTTCAATTCCCAGATTGGGCAGTGCATTGTATTCTTGTGAAAAACAATTTAACATTGTTCCAGTGAACTCTGTGATGGACAGAGTTAGGGAATGTTGTGATTTCCATCACTTATGTTCTATGGAAACTAGCTATGAGTCCTAAAATTTGAGAGTACTTCACTGACTTTTTATTATATACATATTGTGCTTGAGGAGACCTACTGAGTCAAGTACATCAACATCGAAGTAAACATCAAATGGAAATTTTAGTTGTGATACCCGTGCCGGTGGCATGTAAAAAGCACCATCCAAACGTGGCCGATGCCAACACTGCCCCGACTGGCACGTAAAAAGCACCAACCAATCGTGGCCGTTACCAGCCTCCCCTGGCACGTAAAAAGCACCCACTACACTCATGGAGTGGTTGGCGTCGAGAAGGGCATCCAGCTGTAGAAACACTGCCAGATCAGACTGGAGCCTGGTGCAGCCCCTGGCTTCCCAGACCCCAGTCAAACCGTCCAACTCATGCTAACATGGAAAACAGACATTAAACGATGATGATGATATTACAGATGAGTTGGAAGAAGAGGGTGGTAGTGAAAACTGTCTGGGAAATAGTAGTAGAAACTAGTAGTTGGTTTGCAATTAAAAGACAACAACAACAACAAAAAACAAACAAACTTACACTTGCTCTTTGTTCTTGAAATAATAATCCGCCAGTAGGTAAAACAGCTCTTTGACAATAGCACTAAAAAACATACAAGGAAACTTAGATCAAGTGGTTCTCCATAAAAACCAATTTCGAAATATTTTACTCTAGAAATAAAATTAATAGAATGCAGTTCTTTGAATATCTTAAAGATTCATAGAATATTTTGTGTACTGATATGAATGGATAAACTGAACTATAGTTATGTTTATATATTTGTTTTGCAAGATTTTTGATATGAAATCGTGTGTTGAAACAGATATTGTTGTATTTAGGAATGGTCGTTTTGCCAGTTTAGTCAATGAAAACACATGCACTATTTATTTTTTACATTAATCTTAATCTTATTTCGGCCAGAGTTCTTTCGTCACACTCCTGTGACCTCATCAGTAGTCCTTTGCTTACTTCTTTCTTATTAGTGTGTCTGTCCTTACTAACCATCAGGAAATACAAAATGGCTGACGGTTAGTAAGGAGAGACACACAAATAAGAAAGAAGAAAGCAAAGGACCACTGATGGGGTCACAGGAGTGTGATGAAAGAACTCTGGCTGAAATAAGATTAAGATTAATGTAAAAAAATAAATAACACTGAAGCAAAGTAACACCAAATATATAGTGTGTGTGTTTTTATGAACTATAGTATTCTACCAAAAATTTTACATAGATTATAATTATAATTAGCTTAGCTTTGACAAGATATAACAAAGTATGTAAAAAAAAAAAAGGGTTAAGTAATAACATATTTGTACGTACGTTGTGACAGGTTTATCAGGAGGTATAAATGGTGGATCGTTGTGCTGTCCTTCAATGTAGGCGAGGACAGACTCGTATGTATTAGCTTACAAAAGAAAATGGAACAAAATAGTTACCAATACTGAAAATAGCCATTTAACTTTTCAGCATTCAAATTATTCTTATCAAATCTAATGCTTATTTATTCACATTGTTTTGAATTAACCCTACATTACCATGTAGCTACAAAATTTTAATGATGTGATCATGTATTTTTAGAATGACATTGTAGGGTAGATGTGAGAGGTTGGATCTGACCAGTTTGAACATAAGACAGGTAAAATATTTGGGCCAGATATAGCTGGTTTAAATGCTAAAAAGGTTAATTAACTTAAGATTGTAACGTCATGATTCAGCTATGCCTATATCTTCAAATCAATACAAGTAGGATTTAGTCTAGCACTCGCCATGGGAGCCTAATATTCTTAACCTAATACCACAATTATATCTTAAGGATTTAGATTTCTCATCAGAGAAGCAGTACTTGACTATTTCAATGTTGTACAATTACAGATGCTCTATAAGACTTCCCAAACACACTCCATTAGAATATAAGCAAGTAGATAAAATAGAAGGAAATGGAAATCAAAATATACCTGGATTCTTTTCCTTTGGTACCAACAAAGTGATTCTTCGGGCTAAATTCTCCAGCTTCAATGATTAAAGAACAGCAAATAATTATAATTGCATTGTGAATATAAATATGAATTGGAAATAAATAAATAAAAGGAAATAATTGTCAAAAAGTGTAGTGTCAAATACATTAAGTAATTATATTATCTTTGTGACAAACAGTGATTAGAAACAAATTGATATTTCATAAATTAAGATATTAGTGATGTATGAGACTCAGATTGGAATAGATTTACTGTTAAATGGATTAAGCCATTGAAAGTCAAGTACTTTTAATGCATCAGTCTCACTCTGTGGCACCTTGGGCAAGTGTCTTGTACTATAACCTTGTGAGTGGATTTGGTAGTTGGAAACTGAAAGAAGCCCGTCGTATATATATATATAATAATAATTTGAGGGAATATTATTCCAAACTTACAGGGAAAATTCAATTTAGAAATACTAAAATACTAAATGCATGTATGTATGTATGTATGTATGCATTTATTTATTTATTTATCTGTCCCCCACAACATCACTTGATAACTGATGCTGGTGTCTTTACGTCCACAAAACAAAGCAGTTCGGCAAAAGGGGCCGATAGAATAAGTACTAGGCTTACAAAGAATAAGTCCTGGGGATGATTGCCTTGTAGCTTTGATATTTTGATGATGTGATTATTTATTTTTAGAATTATATTGTAGGGTAGGTGTCAGAAGTTAGTTCTGGCTGGTCAAATACTGAGAGGTTAAAAAGCAATAGCTATATATATATATATATGTGTAATTTGTGGTGTGTTAATGTTGTGATTATACTTCTTCGCATTGCAAAAAAACCATAAGAAAGAAACATAATTTACCTCTCCTGATACAGTGCTAGTCTTGTAACTGTCAAATTCTGGCACGGTCTTAGGTTTAAAGTAATCGAACAATACTTGAGACATTTCCCAGTTCAGATTAATCTGAAATAAGCAAAACAGTTGTGAACCAAATTGCATTCATTTACTATCACTGAAAAATGAAATTTTCAAAGTAAAATTTGACTGAGTGTTCTATAGAACTGAATTAATAAATGGTAATTGGAAATTTACATGATTACTGAGATAACGAAACCAAGTAGAGTAAATTAATTGCTTTGATATTAATTATAAGTAATCATCCAACATGTTACATTTTATGAGTGGAATCTTAAGAGTCTTGCAATTTTCTGCATGTCAATTCCATATCCTTCAGCAGTCTAGCTGTTGTGCCAAGTGCACCAATTACCACAAGAACTGTCATCTTTGTCTTCCACAATCGCTTCATCTCTCTGTCTAGATCCCGATATTTCTCAATTTCTTTGACATTCAGCCTGTTATAATCTGATATTACAAAGTCTATGATGATCTTACACTGCTGTTTCTTTTGACCTCTACAATCAAATCAGGTCTCCTTGCTTTAACAGTATAGTCAGTCCTTATGGAGAAAGACCACAAAACCTGTAATCATCATTTACCATCACAACCTCTGGCTCACCATTTTTCTGCTACTTCAAATCCACACACTCGACACACATCCCAATGCAATCTTTTACCAACACAGTCACGCCTGCACTGATGCCCTTTTTGTGCAAGCTTACAGCATTCACTTAAGCGATGGTTGATACTTTCATCTCCTTTTCCACAGATTTTGCATTTGCTGTCTAACTGAGTTTTATCAATCTTTCTCTTTACCAAGTTTGCTCACACTGGTTCACCTCCCACTGCCTCTTGATTTGATAACTTATCCTAATGTCTCACCATCCACCTCTTGTTAGTTTGGACAGGAGATTAAGACAAAGATCATATATTTCAGACACACACAAACACATTTGCTGACTAATATTTTGAACATTTACCTGTAATGCATTGTGGTCTTGAAGATACTTGGATTTGCCTTTTTTAGTTGGATGTCCATACAAACAATAAATACATTGCTCAAAGGCTTGGTCAAGTTCATCTTTGAACGCATGCTTTGCATCTTCGGGATAATGAGCTCTTTCCTCTTTGATAACGGACATAAAAAATACTAAAAGTTCTCCATCTGATCTCGTGCACCAGGAATGTCTGGGAAAATAAAATCATAATAATTAAAACTACAGGATCCATTCATTAAGGTTTTAATTATGAATGAGAAAGCAACCCTTCTACCACAATAATATATCTAGAAATCTAAGCCATCCTCCACCTCCTCCTCATCGTTTAACTGCCATTTTCCCATGCTTGTACAGAAATTATTGAAGTAGACTTTTCCACAGCTGGATGCCCTTCCTGTTGCCAACCCTCACTTGTTTTCCAGCAAGGTAATATTTCTCATGGCCAGACACATTTTTTCATGGGGGACTAGAAACAAACAACATCACTTGTTATGATGGTGATGTTCACTCAAAACCATCATATGATGTCAAGACAAGCGTATACGCACACATATCAATCACCATCATCATTTAATGTCTGTTTTCCATGCTGACATGGGTTGGTTGATCTGACTAGAGTTGGCAAGCTGGAGAGCTGCACCAGGTTCCAGTCTGATTTGGCTTGGTTTCTATGGCTGGATGCCCTTCCTAATGCCAACCACTCTGAGTGTGTAACAGGTGGTTTTTATGTGCCACCTGCATGGGTGCCATTTACACAACACCGGCAATGGTCATGACTTCACCCTATATATATGGTCATGAGTTCAACACAACCAAACCACTGAAGCAAGTACCTTCACTATATATTTACTCATTCTCATTGTCTTGTTTCAGTCATCTGACTGTGGTCATGCTGGAGCACCGCCTTTAGTCGAGGAAATTAACCCCAGGACTTATTCTTTATAAGCCTAGTACTTATTCTATCGGTCTCTTTTGCCGAACCACTAAGTTTCAGGGACGTAAACACACCAGCATCGGTTGTCAAGCGATGTTGGGGGGGACAAACACAACACACATACATACACATATATATACATATATACGACGGGCTTCTTTCAGTTTCCGTCTACCAAATCCACTCACAAGGCTTTGGTTGGCCCGAGGCTATAGTAGAAGACACTTTCCCAAGGTGCCACGCAGTGGGACTGAACCCGGAACCATGTGGTTCGTAAGCAAGCTACTTACCACAGAGCCACTCCTACGCCTATATAACAATCTTCTTACAGTTTCTATCTACAAATTCCACTCTCAAGGCATCTGTTAGCCCAAGGATGTAGAAGACATCTCCTCACAATGCCATACAGTGGGAACAAATACTATACCCCATCGTTAGAAATATGGTTTCAGTACAATAAGTAGATATTACTTACCTGCCCAGGTAATCATGTGCCACATTCAGCAACATTAGTGATGAGCTCAGAGAATTATCTAAGAGTTCACTTTCAGATTTATTCGCTGCTTGAGTCGAGTGGAGTTTAGATTCTTCACTGTAAAGAATCAAATGAAAATTTAATAAAACAATTCAACATTCTCAAATACACTATAGAAAAAACTGTTTGCGTAAATACTTGTACAAATATTCATGGCATTCTTACAAGTTACAAGAAAATTATGGTTCAGGAACTAAACTAAATCTATTCTACTTCAGAACAGATGATTTTAGAACTAAGTCAATTCTCCAAAGGATGGATGGCTTTGGAATGAATTTCCTTGTAAGAATATATATGTATTATTATTTCGTTTTTGTATTTGGTTTGCATGATTCTTTATGTGAATTTGTGTGTTGAAGCATATTTTATTGTGTCTGGGAGAGTCATTCTCTTTTAGTGCCTTATCAATACACTCACTGGTAAAGTTTCCACTCATTTATCTATTTTTCCTAATATTTTCGTTGCGTCTTGCAACCTTTTCAATAGTTGTTGACTCAACTAAATTGTGAAAATTCACTAAAAAAAATCATTAACATGCATATTGACGATAACTTTAATCAATCAGAAGATTTATAAGCTTTTCTAATGAAAAGATTTTAGATACAGCAGAGTTCTTGGTAGACATCAGTATGATGGCATACATAAGGAAACAGAAAGGGAAAAACACAACATACAGCACAGATAGCAAAGTGTTGCAGTATACAAAAATGTACAGTGTAACTTGAACAATTACTAATTTAACAAAATAAGTATTGTTAAAAGTACTAACTTTCTGATAATGTGATACAGCAATTTCCACGGTAAAACAGTAGGAATAGGCATATCAGTAGCGTACTCTGGTACATCGACAGAATCTGAAATCACTCTAATTAAATTTTTAGCAATCCGTAGAGTACAGGCTGGAGTTAGTTCTTTTATGCTTGATGGTTCATTTAGGATAGCTCTACAAAACGAAATGGAAATAGAAGTTACAGACAGAAGATTTTAAAGGGCAACAGCAATGAAAACCTAAAAGAAAAACAGTAAGCAAAGAAGAAAATAACCCCAAAAATATTAAAATACTACTTTGTTTTAAATACCTTTCCTGAGTTAATTTTTAAGCTTCCCAACGCTTCTATTTTAGACCCTCATCTAGCATAAAGCTGACCCTTCACCAACCCCAAGCTTCTATCTTGGGTTTGTAGTTTTGCATGGAGACTTCAGTGGTGCTGGTGACATGAAAAAAGCACACAGTATATGCTGTAAAATGGATTCTGTCACACCATGGAACATGGATGTTAAATGATGACGACGATGATGATGATATAATTCTGCTTTAGTTTTAGGAAACAAAATCATAAAACTATATTATTAACAATGGCTCCAGTATTTGTTCTGACTCTTTATACTAAGTTCAAACTCCATGACCAACTTTGCCTTTCATCCCTCTGGGGGTAATAAATAAAGTATCAACCAAAAATGAGTTGTTGTAATCAACTGCCATATTCTGAACGCCTTACTTCCCTGGGCATGGATACATTGAAACTCCGACGCCTGGCAGCTGACTTGGCAGACACCCATAAAATTATTAACCATCTTACCAACAATAATTCTGAGCACCTTTTCAGACTTCACCTGTCTAACACCCATGGACATGTTTACAAAGTCAGAAAACAGCACAGCTCCCATGACTTTCGGAAACATTTTTTCACGCTGAGAGTTGCTGAAGCATGGAACAAACTGCCGGCATCAGTTGTTAGTTGTCAGAGCACTGCATCCTTCAAAACTTCCATGCTTCCTGAGATTCGCCAACACCTGATTTTCTCCCCTCCATACACACGCAAGCATGTATCTGACTCACACACTGTTCACTTTCCAGACATTTGTACATTACTGCATATGCTTTATACGCATTTTTGACAAGTTGTGGTGCACCTGAGCACTGTATACAATAATTTCATTATATATATGTAACTAGCCTCTCCCTTAAAAAATGCTGGCCTTGTGCTTAAATTAGAAACAACTATTAATAACAATCTTTTACTGTCAGTCAAATGAGAAGTAATTCACTAATTTTACTACTAGTTTCCATTAATATTTTCAATAAGAGGAACCTGTGCATAGATGCTTTACCTGTGTAAAAGAACAGAGGTTCCACTCCCAATAACACCCTGCCATTTTAAAATGGGAAGGATACTACGATGAGATGGTACAAGGTGGACGTAGATCATTCATCGTGGAGGAAATTCAGAAAAAAAAATCATACCGTGCACAAACTACAGGGAAACTATAATTGTATTGTTAATGAATGTTTAAACTATGTAAAATTTGCCGTGTTGATGATTGCCAAAAATACATAGAAACTGAGGAATTTAAAAAAAAGAATATACGAACTCATCCATTCCAGCAAAAAGCTGAATCATAAAAGCAATCCAGTCATCTTTAACGGTGTGAGAATTGCTTTCTCTGTACATCTGCAGACTCTCGTTAAATATAACTTCACCCCACAAAACATATTTCTGAAAAATAAAAATATTTCACATATCAATTATATCTATCTTTATTTATATATATACACACACACATACATATATACACACACATACATATATATATACACATGCATATATATATATATATATACACACGCACATACATATATATATACACACACGCACATACATATATACACACACACACATATATACACACACACATACATATATATCATGTTTGATCTTTGACCTCTGGCCGAAATCAGATCGCCATGTTGATTCGTTAGCTACTGCACGCATTTTTTTCTCTCCTTCTTTCTGTGTTTTCTCTCTCTGTGTATCTTTCTGTTGAAGAGCGTATCGAAACGTTAAAGACTTGTTTTATTTATATTTCCTGAGCGCCATACTAATACATTGTTCGTTTGTCTTCCACCTGCCTTCGTCTTTTGTTTATTTATAAGCTATATATATATATATATATATATATATATATATATATATATACATACACACACATACAATTATACTTCTGAAAGAAGGGAAGCAACAGTGACATACATATATATATATATATATATATATATATATAGAGAGAGAGAGAGAGAGAGAGAGTGTGTAGAGTTTGGGTGAGTAAAGGGAATAGTACTGTGATGAGCATATTCAAATATGCAAAACTATCTTCTTATCGTGAAAAAGGTACTGCAAGTTATTGTTTTAATGTCTGTGTTTTTTTTTTTGATGATGACAAGGTTGGTTGAGTAAGTATTATGGTCTATTAAACCACTCAAGTCAATTTATATTGATGTCTTACCTGAGGGTTATTTAATTTTGATAAAGAATCCATCATCAGCTGTAACTGAGCTCGTCTGTCAGGAATTGCTATACCTGCCTCTAAAAGCTGTGAAAATACGCAAATAAAGAAAAGAATTTAGAATTTAAATAGAATAACAAACATTAGAAACCCGTGTAAAATCACACACACACACATACTTCAGGCAGGTAAAACATCCCTGTCCAGATTAAACACCATCATTAGTACCTTTAGTGGAACTCAATTCTAGGGTAAACATTCCATCTAAATTTCCCATCGTCTGGCACCTGTGCCGGTGGCACGTAAAAAGTACCCACTACACTCTCAGAATGGTTTGCATTAGGAAGGGCATCCAGCTGTAGAAACTCTGCCAGATCAGATTGGAGCCTGGTGCAGCCATCTGGTTCGCCAGTTCTCAGTCAAATCGTCCAACCCATGCCAGCATGGAAAGCAGACGTTAAATGTATTCCTTGTGCTTTTGGCTCAGTCAAATCAGACCCTTGTAGTATATACTGATGGAGCCCTTTCTGACCTACACTGTCAACTGAAGAATTCCTCAGGATAAAGGGTTCTCCCCACAACATTCTTATACGTCAGTTACCTTCTTGCCATCACCCCCAATAAGACCCACTTCAATGCATGATACTTACCCTTCATTTCTCCCTAACCTTCCACACTTAAGAGCCACCTCTTCTTCTTGTCTTGAGACAGCATTCACCCGGGGTGGGTTGAGCTGGCTTCATTCATCCTCAATGCTGACCAGACCTGGCAATTTGAGGCTAACGACTGCATGATCTCCAACCAGTCCTTATTCCAGTGGTGAACACCGTAGATATGGGGGCTTAGGTTGGGTTCCAGATCTGGAACTTAAGAGCCACCCATACATAACTGAGATATCTCTTGCCGAATCTGCAGTAATTCCATGAACAGACACCCTGAAAACAAGTCATGCCAATCTTGTCCCCTTCAACAGCCAAGGACATGATCACTAGACAAATCAAGAACCCCACCTGCCCAACATGGTCTCTCATGACAACTACAACTGCTAGGCTTTGTCATTATAAAGGATTTCTCCTGGTGAATACACATCCTCAACATAACCAAAAATGCATTGGAAAGGCCAACTTCAGTATCAGAAAATACTTCAGGCTTCAACAACTACCAACCCTTTTGCAACATTCAAGAAAAGACCCACAATGTGGTACTGATCCCCCATCCAAGATGGTAATGCTGCTACATTCTACATAGAAAAGCCAATTAACAGACTGCCATCAATTCACTTGACATCACACTCTGACCTCTGGCCCACAGATGTGTTGTCTCCGCTCTACACCCTTTTTGCTGTTCCTACGAGGACATTCGTTCCTCAAAGCTGGTTTGTTAAATGCTACCTCCTCCTACACACCAGCTCCACTGACTTGTCTCCTGCATTCGACATCAACATTGGGTTCACCTTAAGGCCCCACAATGATCATGATACCCAGCCCTTCATTCTTAGAA
Source organism: Octopus sinensis (assembly GCF_006345805.1). Classification (NCBI taxonomy): domain Eukaryota; kingdom Metazoa; phylum Mollusca; class Cephalopoda; order Octopoda; family Octopodidae; genus Octopus; species Octopus sinensis. The sequence goes on from NC_043007.1 coordinate 21,202,508, forward strand.
CAACGATCTTCTGGAATCTACTTTCTGCACATGTGTGTGTGTATATATATCATCATCGTTTAACGTCCGTTTTTCCGTGCTAGCATGGGCTGGACTGTTCGACTGGGGTCTGGGAAGCCCGGAGGCTGCACCAGGTCAGTCAGATCTGGCAGAGTTTCTACGGCTGGATGCCCTTCCTAACGCCAACCACTCCGTGAGTGTAGTGGGTGCTTTTTACGTGCCACCAACACAGGTGCCAGACAAGGCTGGTGAACGGCCACGCTCAATAATTAAATATCATTATAATTTTCACTTAATGTATATTATTTTGCACATTACTTAATCATCGTTATATTCTTTGTCTTATATTTAATCCTTCTATTATATGTAATTTTCTAGACGGTATAATTTAATTTTTCATTTTGAATTGATAAAAGGTGTTTTTTTTCTAATTTATATATATATACATATAAATAAAGGTACAAAATAGTTTAAGAAAAACTGCAAAAGAAGAAGCTTACTTCAGCAGAAGTTGTAACAAGTACATTTCTTTTGGGTTTGTCAAGAGGATCTGAGAATGTTAACTTCAACAGATCTACGACTTCAGCATATTCTTCACACTCATATAGTTTCTGGGTTTTCTCAAGGGACTGGCAACGCTTCAATAAATCTTGTTGTTTCTTGACTTTCTCTGAAATAGTAAAAACATTTCCCTATCAGTAATGACTGGTACATATCTGAACATCACAAATATTAATTATTTAACTTATTCTCAAGCAACGACCTGCAAAGAATGGAATCGTTGCTCCCATTCGAAATTACTGACAGCAGGTTAGGATTGCATAGTTGTCCATGCTTCATTCATTCATCATCATTGTTGTTTTAACATCTGCTTTTCCATGCTTGCATGGGTTGGATGTAATCTGTTGAGACAGATTTTTCTATAGCTGGATACCCATCATGCCACTGACACTCACCTGTTTTTAGTAAGGTAATATTGCCTCTTGGCCAGACATGTTTGCATGGAAGATTGAAAATAAAGGACATCGTCTAAATGGTTCTTACCACACAGCCACACCTGCGTCTACATATACATATTTTGATCACTATAAACAATTCATTTGACAAAAGCTGTGTGCTCATTCGTTAGGAGAGTCCACCAACCAATCAACCATCCATCCATCCACATATACATACATGAGGGGATGCTGAAAAGTTTCTGGCTTTGAGTAAAAGAAAATACTGGAGGATCAGTTAATTATGATTTTATTCAACATATTCCCTTCTCAGATTCACACACTTATAGCAGTGGTCCTTCAGTTTTTCTGAGCCTTCTAAAAGAACTCGGAAGGTTGGGCCTCCAAACAAGCCTTTCATGATACCCTTAAAGCAAGGGTCCCCAAATTTTTTAGACCATCGACCCCTTCATGGAATCCTTTACCCGTCATCGACCCCCAGGCATGTACAAGAAAATAAATAATAATAAGTAGATATGCATTTATTGACCCCTTGAATAGTCTCATTGACCCCACCCCCAGTAGTTGAGACCCTTGCCTTAAAATCAGCACTTTTCAGTACCCCTTTGCACACACACACACGTATGTATGTATGCATGTTTTTAGTAAATGCTAACTTCTTACCTGCTGAAATGACTTCATCCATGTGGCAGTTGGGTAAATGGACACTGGATAAAGATATATTCTCTTCAGCGTATGCTAGGTACTGCAATACCTAAGTAAAAAGAAAACAAAAGGCATCATGAGAACATCTCACGAACAAACTGATAATAGAAACAAAAGGTTTTTAGAGTTTACTGAAGCATTTAAATTTCTAGTGAATTTACAGTTTCCTTTCATTGACTGTGTGAAGGCGCCTGGCTCAGTGGTTAGAGCGTCGAGCTCACAATCACGAGGTAGTGAGTTCAATTCTCGGACTCGGTCGGGTTGTGTCCTTGAACAAAACACTATTTCCCGTTGCTCCAGTTCACTCAGCTGTTGAAACGAGATGCAATGTCATTGGTGCAAAGCTGTATCAGCCCCTTTGCCTTTCCCTTGGATAACATCGGTGCCATGGAGAAGAGAGGCTGGTATGAATGCGTGACTGCTAGTCTTCTATAAACAACTTTGCTCGGACTTGTGCCTCAGAGAGGAACTTTCTAGGTGCAAACCTATGGTCATTCATGACCAATGGGGGTCCTTTTTACTTTCTGACTGTACAATTTACAAAGACGAACTGTCAATTAACAAGCGACATGGCTGTGTGGTTAAGTAGCTCACTATACAACCACACAGTTTTGGGTTCAGTCCCACCGAGTGGCACCTGGGGAAAGTGTCTTTTACTCTAGCCCTGGGCTGACCAATGTCTTGTTAGCAAATTTAGTGGACAAAACTATGTAGAATCCATTGCATATGTGAGTGACATTGTGTTTGTTCCCTGCTACTGCTTGATAACTGGTGTTGGTTTGTTAACATCCCCATAACTTAGTGGTTTAGCAAAGAATAATTGACTAACAGAATAATAACTAGACGTATAAAAGAAGTCCTGGGATCAATTTCTTTGACTAAACCCTTCAAGGCAGTGCTTCAGCATGGCCGTAGATCAACGACAGAAACATATGTATGGTAAAAAGCATAACTGATTAATGACTGGCTTCTGTAACATTTAACCTTTTGGTGTTTAAGCCGGCCATATCCGGCCCAAATATCCTACGTTTTACATTCAAACTGGCCATATCTAGCCCCTCACACCTAACCTACATTGACATTCTAAGAATAAACTATCACACCACTGAAACTTCAAAGCTTTAAGATAATGTGTGATTAATTCAAAACAATTTGAGTGAAAAAAAGTATTACATTTAACAGAGTAATCTGAACACTAAACGGTTAAAACAGAAGCATTGGCGTTATATCTTCCTATGGTCATGGAGATAACACTTTTGAAAAATACAAATAATTTCAAATGTGAAGATCAAAAGATAACTCACCTTATCAAAATAGTCAAATGCTTCATCTATTTCTCCCAGGAGGGTACAGAACCTTGCTTTCAGCCAAAATGCTGGTTGAAGAAAAGATATTGGAATATAAATGTTTTTGATACAACATAAATGAATAACACCAATATCACAAATCTATTTATGTAAATTATGCTTTTCTGTTTCGTATTGCCATGTAGAGTGGGGTGGGGACTTGTGCCAGCACCACATGGACACACACACACACTTGTGCAAGCATCATGTGAGGGGCACTTGTGCTGGTGCCATGAGAGGGGCATTTGTGTTGGTGCCACGAGAGGGGCACTTGTGCTGGCACCATGTGAGGGGCACTTGTGATGGCGCCACGAGAGGGGCACTTGTGCTGGCGCCATGAGAGGGGCACTTGTGCTGGTGCCACGAAAGGGGAACTTGTGCTGGCGCCATGTACAAAGCACTCATGCTGGTTCTATGCAAGAAATAATCCTGCCAGTGTCAAGTAAAAAGCACTTGTCTAGGCACAACATAAAAGCACCTGTATTGGTGCCATGTAAAAAGTACATAGTACACTCTGCAAAGTGGTTGGCTGTGGGAAGGGCATCCAGCTGTAGAAATCATGCCAAAGCAGACACTGGAGCATGATGTAGTCCTTGGACCCATCAGATCCTGTCAAACCATCCAACCTATGCGGCGAGCTGGCAGAAACGTTAGCATGCTGGGCAAAATGCGTATCCGTATTTCGTCTGCCATTATGTTCCAAGTTCAAATTCCGCCAAGGTCGACTTTGCCTTTTATCCTTTCGAGGTCGATAAATTAAGTACCAGTTACACACTGGGGTCGATGTAATCGACTTAATCCCTTTGTCTGTCCTTGTTTGTCTCCTCTGTGTTTAGCCTCTTGTGGGTAGTAAAGAAATAGGTATTTTGTCTGCCGCTACGTTCTGAGTTCAAATTCCACCGAAGTCGACTTTGCCTTTCATCCTTTCGGGGTCGATAAATTAAGTACCAGTTACACACTGGGGTCGATGTAATCGAATCAATCCCTTTGTCTGTCTTTGTTTGTCCCCTCTTTGTTTAGCCCCTTGTGGGTGGAAAAAAACAAAAAAACCATCCAACCTATGCTAGAATGGAACATAAACATTAAACGATGCTGTTGCTACTACTGATGATGGCTAAAGAGATGGTAGGATGGTATGTTTTGGAGGAACTCACAACTGGTTCAATACTAGCCATTAACCTTCGGTCACCACTCTTCTTTAAAAAAAAAAGGGAAAAAGAAAAGTAAAATAACAACAGTAAACAATCCAAATGAAAATCCAAGCAAAAGTTACTAACCTCGAATGCTGTACTCAACCCAAAATTCTTTTAATATATTGGTATAACCAATAAGTCCCAAAATATGCCAAACATCTTCAATAAAGAATTTTCCAGGAAATCCATTTTCAAGTTGGTTCAATGAAAAATGATGCTGCATATTTCTTTGAGGATAAAAAAAAAAAAATAAATTAAAAAATGACATTAGCTAATACATCTATAATGTTCAAAATGAATATACACGCAGGAGTAGCTTGCTTACCAACCACATGGTTCTAGGTTCAGTCCCACTGCGTGGCACCTTGGGCAAGTGTCTTCTACTATAGCCTCGGACCGACCAAAGCCTTGTGAGTGGATTTGGTAGACGGAAACTGAAAGAAGCCCGTCGTGTATATGTGTGTATATGTTTACGTGTCTGTTTTTGTCCCCCACCAACGTCGCTTGACAACCGATGCTGGTGTGTTTACGTCCCCATAACTTAGCGGTTCAGCAAAAGAGACCCGATAAAATAAGTACTAGGCTTACAAAGAATAAGTCCTGGGGTCGATTTGCTCAACTAAAGGCAGTGCTCCAGCATGGCCGCAGCCAAATGATTGAAACAAGTAAAGAGTAAAAGAGTATACTCAAATTTTAGCTTTATGCACCCCCCCCCCAATAACCTGTTTAAAGCTGTTGCAAATTAAAATCTGGATACAAAGGAACATGCTAAATATGGTAAAGTGAAACAAAACATTGATTGATAACCTCATAAGTGGATTTGGTAGAGGAAACTGAAAGAAGCTTCCACCCCGTGTGTATGTGAGAGAGAACTTGTAATTCCCTCGTTTACATGTGTGTGTGTGTTAACAGACTGTAAACAATGGCTTTGCTAAGGGTGTTGTTTACTTGCAGTCTGCCACAAAAACATGCTATGCGACCTTTGTAAACAAAAGGCTTGTTCATATAAAGAAAACTGTATGAACAGGCCTTTTGTTTCCAGTTGCCCACATACTATGGTGATTAGTGCTTCACTTGGAAACGAGTTGGGCATGGCAACATGAAGGGTATCTGGCCATAGTAAACTCTACCCCAACATACTTGTCTGACTGATGCAAGCATGGAAAACTAGATGACGAAATAACGACAATTACACACACACATATATCTATATATATATACACACACACACATCTATATATATACACACACACATCTATATATATATACAAACATACACATCTATATACACACACATCTATATATATATATTATATATATATATACACATACACGCACACACATCTATGTATACATATATATATATATATATACACACACACACACAATCTATATATATACACACGTCTAAAATCAAACTTCGTATCTTCGCGATGCACCCGCCCTGCCCACCCCCACCACCAATACCGGATATCTCTAATTTTGCTCCATCTATACCGGATGTCGCTTCTCCCACCACCATTATAGGTGTCTACTCTTCGAACCCCCCTCTTCAATACGCTATTTCACCATGCATTACCCCTCTCTCGATATCCTACGTTCTACTTGCCTAGAACCTGTCATCATTTCTCTGAACCACCCCTCCCCACTGGTGCTCCCCTATATTTCTGCACCCCCCTCCACATAAAAAGCACCATCCGAACGTGGCCGATGCCAGACCCCTCTGGCACCTGTGCAGGTGGCACGTAAAAAACACCCACTACACTCGCGGAGTGGTTGGCGTTAGGAAGGGCATCCAGCTGTAGAAACACTGCCAGACTAGACTGGAGCCTGGGGCAGTCCCGAGCTCTCCAGACCCCGGTCGAAACCGTCCAACCCATGCTAGCGCGGAAAACGGACGTTAAACGATGATGATGATGATGATGATCCATCCATCCATATATATATAAATAAAATTTATTATGTGATAAGGTTTCAACAAGTAGAAAAGCAGTCGATCAGCTCAGAGAATAAAGACAATGTTTTAATGAAAACCACAAAATCCTGTTAAATACTGCAACCCAGAGTGTCCTGGTTGAAATAATTTATTTTGACAAGGAAACCTTGGGTAGCTGTATTTAATAAGATTTGTGGTTTTTGTTATAACATTACACACACACACACACATATATATTATGATTTTTCTTAGGCATAGCAACACTATAACCAGTTAGAATTCTATATATAGTTATGCTTCTGTATATAGTAGCGTCAAGAGAGTATAGAGTGTAATATCAATTAAATGATGCAACCCACGATCTTCTGCAATTCATTAGTTGCTCATACGTGTGTGTGTGCTTTTCAATGCCAAACGTATATGGCAATAAGTTGAGGGCACAATTATTAATCGTCAAAATGTTCAGTGAGTGTCAAGCATTTTCAAAAATAAGTTGAGATACTAACAAGCTATTTCCATTACAGATTTTAAACAGAAGAATGCAAAAAAAAAAAAAATTATTTCTATAATACAGGTATTATAAATTTAAAAAATATAAAAATATAAAAATTTATAAATATAAATTAAAATTTTAAATAATTTAATTTTATTTATTTTGTATATTATATTAATTATATTTATTTTTATTTTTTGGTTTATGTCTTTCACTGTTTGATTTGCCAAATAGTGGTTTTATCTCTAATTTAATTTATCATCATCATCGTCGTTTAACGTCCGTTCTCGACGATGATGATGATAAATTAAATTAGAGATAAAACCACTATTTGGCAAATCAAACAGTGAAAGACATAAACCAAAAAATAAAAATAAATATAATTAATATAATATACAAAATAAATAAAATTTAAATTATTTAAAATTTTAATTTATATTTATAAATTTTTATATTTTTATATTTTTTAACAAGCTATTTCCATTACAGATTTTAAACAGAAGAATGCAAAAAAAAAAAAAAATTATTTCTATAATACAGGTATTATAAATTTAAAAAATATAAAAATATAAAAATTTATAAATATAAATTAAAATTTTAAATAATTTAATTTTATTTATTTTGTATATTATATTAATTATATTTATTTTTATTTTTTGGTTTATGTCTTTCACTGTTTGATTTGCCAAATAGTGGTTTTATCTCTAATTTAATTTATATTAATACAGGTATATATAATTCAGAAGTAGTTATTAATAGGTGATGAAAATATACATACTTATTTGAAGAATTCAAAGGAGCTTTGATCTTTGCTTTTTTCGTCAGCCATTGGTCTAACTTGAGTTCAGCCCATACAAGCACCATCTGAAAATAAAAGCAGAAGATGTGTTTATTATGTCATTTTAATTCACACTGTTCATATGTCTCTTTTACCACTGAATTAAAATGTTCTTAATTCCACCCAAGATAATCCTCTCCTTCATCTTCCATTGCATCAATTACATTAAGGTTCTCAGCTTTATGGTGACATCATCAGCATAATTTAATGTCCATGTTTCACACTGGCAAAGGTTGGATAGTTTGATAGGATCTGATGGGCCCAAGGACTGCATCGTGCTCCAATGTCTGCTTTGATATGGTTTCTACAGCCGGATGCCCTTCCAAATGCCAACCACTTCGGAGAGTGTATTGGGTGCTTTTATGTGGCACCAGCACTAGTAAAGTTGCCCATGCAGCTTGCAAGACTACAAGCCCCAAAGAGCTGGGGCAGGCAACTTTAGGTTAGGAGAATAAAGGGTAGATAATAGGTGAAGTGTGAAAGAAAAGGGATGGAGTAGAACCAGTTTCTTGCTGTAGAGAAGCTACATGACTAGTCAACACTTTTAGAAGAGTGAGGGGTGGTGGTGGAACTGGAAAGTGAGATAAGTAGTGATGAGGTATCATCACTGTAGGCATAAAACGGTTAACAGACAAGCATGTTTAAAAAGGGTTCACTCGACTACAAATTAACACAAAAATAGTGAAGGATTAACAACTACATTAAGAAGCTTCAAATATTTATACTGGTGTACAGGAAGGCTATGTCAAGGTTCTTGTAGGTCTATAATATTGCTTTTAATACAAGTACGAGGCCTGAAATTTCAATAGGTGGGGTTAGTTGGTTGAATCTGACCCCAGTATTTAACTGGTACTTCATGGACACTTGAGAGATGAAAGTCAAAATTGTTCTTTTCATAGCTACAACAATTATCACAATCCACTTGATTTTGTGTCACAGATTCTCGGATCAAATCCCTTGCTAAACAAATCTACTGAAGAATATGAAATAATAAAAAAAAACAAAAAAACTTACTTTGCCCATTTCTAGAACATAGTCCTCGGGTTCTTCAGGGCTAAAGGAATATAAATAATCAGTTTAGAGATTACAAAATGGCTTTAAAATAAAATTCATATTTAACCAGGAAAAAATAAAAATTATATTTTAAATGTTCAGGTTATTGTAAAACATTTTGTTCATGAATTTATTTGATAAATCTATAACACTAAGAGATAGAATAATGGTTGTAAAATGGGGGCACTGGAATAATGTTTACATAAGCATTTGATGAGAACATGTTACCCTGCTGGTCATTGTCTGGCCGAAAACCAGTACCATTCCTATTTCATGATAGACGAGTTAGCAGGAGCAGACCTAACCATGTTGACCTTTATGGTGTGCAAGTCTCATAAAGAGAAAATTATGATGTAGTAGTAGAAGTAACAGCAATCTTTTTCCCAGCCAGAGAGTAAAGTTGGTGATTGTTGTTAATGTTGAGCGCAAAGTCAGTTTAATGAAACAATTCAATTCAATTCCATTAAATTTTTATTGGCTCAAAAAGCAAAAGCAAGGCCATGTAGGGGGACAGGGAGTTATGTACAGGGAGGGTGGTCATACAAAGAGTTCAGGCCATTTCTGGTCAAGAGAGACTTTGAACCGAGCGGTCATCGGCATCTTCACTATCTCGTCCGGCAGCTTATTCCACGGATCCGCAACCTGGACGGAGAAAGCCCCTCTCCTTCGATTGAGATGAAATCGTCATAGATAGAGCTTTGCGGAGTGACCCCGCAGCCCACAATCTGGAGCAGGAGTGAAGAACAGCTCTTTCGAGAGGTTACACTTTCCGCTTATGATCTTATGGTCGAAAGTATTCCAGTCATGGCTACTTCATTTATTTAGTTTTTAAATCTCAGGGACTAGTTTTGTCCCCTAACCTCCTTTACGTACATAATACAGATGGGTGTGATTTGTAGGTAATTTGGCTGCTTTTTCATGTAGGACAAGTGACTAACTACATAAAGGTCTCTTTCGCAAGGTTTTCAATAATAACAAAACATTCAGAAATACGAACATGCCTTGCCGTTTGCAGCTTTGATGTTAAAAGACTAGTTCCAAAATGAAGAACAGAGTGACAATAATCTCACTTTAGCTTTTCCCATCTTAGACGCTAAGGAAAAAAAAAAAAAAAAAAAAAAGGGGGGGCAGGGGAAAATCAATCAAAATATATCTTACCATAAATAAGAAGGTAATTTCAAGTGTTTCCTTACAGCAGAATATACTTTTAAGAATATGTCTACTAATTCATCAGACCTGTTCATCAGAATAAAAGAATAATTTATATGAATCCAAATACATAGTTTTCAGATAATCCTTTTGAATGTTATTGGAATCTGTCAACAAGGGAATAGCAGAATGCATTTCTTTGATACCCTCTCCCTCATCAGCTTCTATTAAATATAGTTTACTGTATTTGATGGCATAAAAGATGCACTCCCTGCCCTACAAAGTTTCATGAAAAAAAAAAAAAAAAAAAAAAAAACCCACTCCAGGTTATTTATGCAAACTGGGGTTTATATTACAGATTTTAATGCACAAAAACCTTTATTCCCTGAATATGCACTGAGGTGCATATTGGGGTGTCTAATATGCCCGTGTGTCTCTTATGCCATCAAATATGTCCAGTGGTTGTTGTTGAAGATGTTCATGATGACTGCACCTTAGTGGCTGAATGGTTGGCCCTGACCGATAGTTGGATGTGAATCTCTAAGGGTCGTATGAACCCAGCATGTAAGGAACCAGAACAGACATTGCAAGACATCCCATTTGATGTTCTAACAATTCAGTTACTGTCCTTGACTGATACTTTATTTACTGTCTCCTTCGAAAAAGGATGAAAGACAAAGTTGACTTGCATGGAATTTGAACTCAGAGTACAGTGCTGAAACAAACACTATGAGACAATCTACCCAATGCTCCAACAACTTTGCCAGTTCATTCTTTAATCTATATATGCAACACTAACCCTTTCGTTACCAACCTGGTTGAAACCAGCTCTGGCTCTGAGTACAAATCTCTTGTTTTCATAAGTTTTGAATTAAAATCTTCCACCAAACTTTAGTCACAATTTATGTTCCTAACACTAGCTGAATGATAACTAAGTTATTTTACTAAATTCTTTGTTATATTTAAAGTAATTCAAAGAAACACAGAGCATCTCAAATGGCTGAAACCGGTTTTGGCTCTGTAGTACAAATGTCTTGTTTTCATAAGTTCTGAATTAAAATCTTCCATCAAACCTTAGTAACAATTTACGTTCCTAACACTAGCTTAATGATAACTAAGTTATTTTAGTAAATTCTTTGTTATATTTAAAATTAATTGAAAGAAACACAGAGCATCTCGACAGAAATATGGGAACAAAAGGGTTAAAAGCATTCGTGCTGGTGCCATATAAGAAGCACTAGTGATGGTGTCACATTAACCCTTTTGATACCAACCCACCTTGAAACCACTTCTGGCCCTGTAGTACAAATGTCTTGTTTTCAAAAGTTCTGAATTAAAATCTTCCACCAAACCTTAGTCACAATTTATGTTCCTAACACTAGCTGAATGATAACTAAGTTATATTTAAAGTAATTGAAAGAAACACAGAGCATCTCAAAATAAATATAATAACGAAAGGGTTAAATTCACTAGAATTTCTTATTGTGTTTTTATGTGAAAATAAAATTTACACATCTTTTTTATATTTCTTTACATTTTGTGTCTTATAAAACACTGGTTATAAACATGGGGCACCACCTTCTAGATACTCTAGAGGTATCTATTCCTTAATGTACCATCTATCCAACAATGTATATGTAAGAGTATATATTCACAAACGTATACATAAAACACTTGGCCAAATATGCTGTGCAGGATTGAACCAGGATCCATCTTAACCACACAGCCATGCCTATCTATTGAATCAATTTCTTTCAACCTTGTCTTTGTTAAAGAATTAGTGTAAATAAATTAGCATAACAAATTAGCTAAGGAATTATCATAATAAATTAATGCGAGGAAATAGAAATTCAAGGCTTAGTATACAAAGGTTTATTTGAAGTCATTGTATACAGAAAAGTATAGGGACTTGAAAATAATAATGCAAACAATTCCTTACCATTTTAAATGTCCTACATCTGCTAATTGAACTAAATATGTACCCATGAGATCAATGATTCCACCATTTTCCAAACAATCTTCCAAAAATTTCTTTACAAGCTGCTCCTCGGTCTCAAAAACCAGTGGGGTAGATGATTCACTGCTACCAGCTAGAAAAAAAAAACAAACAAATTTCTGAATATATTTCATATTTATTTGGTACACAACTTCCTTCAATATTGCACCCACCAACCAATTCTGTGAAAGGGTCTTGCCTTGCAAGTTACTAAGGTGACTCTACTAGTGCTTGTGCCACAAAAAAAAAAAAAAAGGCCTTAGACTCTATAGAGTGGTTGGTGTTAGAAAAGGCAACCAGCTGTAGAAAATTTGCAAAAGCAGACACTGGAGACCAGCATAGCCATCAAGCTAATCGAATCCTGTTTTGAGAAAGGAAAAGACCTGGAAACCCTAGGTATACATTCGTCATCATTGAATGTCCTGCCTTCTATGTTAGCATGGGTGGGACGGTTTCATAGAAGCTGGCCAGGCAGAACCCTGCACCAGACTTCTGTGACTGTTTTGGCAGGATTTTACAGCTGGATGCCCTTCGTAACACCTACCCCTCCGCAGAGTGGACTTAGTGCTTTTTATGTGGCACAAGCACATATACTTGTGTATATATCGCACTATTTTAACTGAGAAAAAGCTGAGGGACAAATTCTATAAAAGGCAAGGCTAAATCTATGGTAGGAAAAAAATTTTGTATAAAGATTTAACACTAAATTAGGGATGCGACTCACACACAGGTAAATATGGCATTTCAGTAATTTCAAGGTCTGTTTTTTAGTCATAAGAAATTTTAAAAATTACCAGCAGATGAAACACCTTGAGGACTACTTTGTTCTTTTGCTTTGGTATCATCTTCCTCTCGTGCTTCTCTTTAAGTGAGAAAAAAGAAAACAAAAAATCAAATAATAAAAAAACTGAAGGAAGTGATTGAAAAAACATTTACATAAAAAAAAAGAATTTAAATATTAAGAAAGAAATTAAAATTAAAATGAAATTTACAATAAACTGGATGGCAAAAATTTCAGGAGCAAGTCTTCAAGATCTACGTTTTCCTCTTGTTTTTTTCTGGTGGTATTACGCACCTGCCAAATAATGGAAATAAAAGAGGGTTGAATTTATAAGGACAAGACAAAAATAGCTGCGTATTCAGAAATTAGAAATATTACAAGGCAGAATGAAATACCAACACGAGCTGAACGTCTTTTACACGCCACTTCTTCGACAACAGTATTTCGTTTCCGCTTCTGAACCTTACGTGACCCAGCTTCATCAACTTCCATAGCCGTTGTAACTTCAGGAGTATCTACACAGAGAAGGAAGAACATCATTATCAGCAATCACGATAGCCATTATTCTGAAAGTTATGAAGAAACAAAGTCGACTCGTGAATTTTTGAAACCGCCCCCTACCCCTGGGAAACATTTTTTCACAACAAATTCCGACATAATTGGAATATAAAGGAGGAATTTCAATGGTGCTTCGTGGTCTGCTACCACAACAGCTCCTTTATAGGATCCAGTTAACTCAAGACATCATCAGGAGGAACCACGTCCGGTTCCAGCCCCTGCTCCTCTACTGTTTTGATGTGGTGCCCCCTCCCCCCGTTTCAGAGGTGTCTTCAGCTCTGGTGTTGGGTGCAGGTCTTCTTTCTTCTGTTCCCTGGCCTCTTCGACGTAGCATCAACGAGTGTCAGCAGACGACTGACTGTTTTGTCAAATTTTCCCCTTTAAATACCTGCTGTTAGGCTCCAGCAGGCAGCCGCAGCAAGTTGTCACATGACACTGTCTCAACTTTAACTGACCAATAATAATAATAATAATAATAATAATAATAATGAAATAATTGTATACAGTGCTCAGATGCACCACAACTTGTCAAAAGTGTGTATAAAGCATATGCAGTAATGTAGAAATGTCTGGGAAGTGAACAGTGTATGAGTCAGGTACATGCTTGCATGTGTATGGAGGGGAGAAAATCAGGTGTAGTGTTGGCAAATCTCAGGAAGCATGGAAGTTTTGAAGGATGCAGTGCTCCGACAACTAACAACTGATGCCAGCAGTTTGTTCCATGCTTCAGCAACTCTTAGCGTGAAAAAATGTTTCCGAAAGTCATAAAGTATATTTGTAGAAAATTTCATCAAAAACATCCATTTCTCTGGAAGTCTTGAGGAAACAAAGTCGGCGGTGGTGATGGGCGGGGGGACATGCACTTGTGTAGGTACCCCAGAAGGAGCACAGAATGGTGTGCAACTGATCTTGGATTCCTGCAGAAGTAATACTTCAAGCACTGAAATGACAGTCTTAATAATTAGAGGTGAAAGAAATAAAGCTGAAGACTCTTACTGTTTGCTCCTGACGGATTCGGAGATGACATCTGTACAGTAGGAGAGGAGGATGTGCCACTATTCCCTGCCGTTTCAGCAACTTCAGACGATGGTGCCACTGCTGCACCCTCTCCAGCATCTGAAGTCATCTGTGCCTCTTGGTTTGAACTCGGACTGTGAACTTTAGACTCGTGTGCCTCAACAACATTTTTGTCGTTTGCAGGTTTAGGGGTTTTGACATAGGGCGTCAAATCTATACGAAGACCCATACTCTTAAAAAGCGAAAAACAAAAAAATAAAGCAAATAATTAGACACAGGAGAAATTTTGTTGATATTGAAAAATGTTTTACATTACAAAATCTTTAAGCATTCTAATTTTGGCACAAGGCCAGCAATCTTGAAGAGGGGGAGTAAATTGATCACATTGACCCTAGTGCTCAAATGGTACTTGTTTTATGAACACCTGAAAAAGGTGAACAGTAAAGTTGGTTCCAGTGGAATTTAAACTCAGAACATAAAGCCAGACAAAATGCTACTAGCTTACCATCTTACAAAATCTTTATCATAAAAGATGAGCTACAGCAAATATTCTGCTCAATACCTCAGATTTGCTTGTCAGTTATTTGACCTTCACCAGTTGACCATGTCTCTTAGTGGCTGACGATATGTGCATCTCTGATCATGAGCAGAAGTAGTGGGGGAACATCATAGCCATGTGTTGAGAGGGATTGTTAGAGGTTTGGATAATTAACCTTTGGAAACATGGGTGGTTCGTTCAACATCCTCGGACAATCCTTATTCAGGGACCTTTTGAGCGGGATGGGCTACCCGACCAGAAGAAAATTCTAACTGGGCCCCACCTGCAAGGTCTTGTGCTGTTTAACTTGATATGAGATCACCATGTCATGCACATATGGTTGTGATGCATGTGCCTGGTGTACGCTTATAAAATGGGTATACCGGGCTTCGTATATCTTACCCCAGTGTCACTTTGATGGCATGCACTGCTCTCTCAATAATCATTATCATCATCGTCGTTTAACATCCATTTTCCATGCTGGCATGGGTTGGATGGTTTCACTGAGGTCTGGAGAGCCAGCAGCTGCACTAGGCTCCAATCTGATCTGGCAATGTTTTTACAGCTGGATGCCCTTCCTAACACTAACCACTCTGAGAGTGCAGTGGGTAATTTTTACGTGCCAACAGGCACAGGAGCCAGTAAGGGGGTACTGGCCTCAGCTATGATATTGGTTGTACTTGACTCAACAGGCCTCTCAAGCATATCATATTGCATGATGCATCAGGGGTACTTTTAACAGGGCCTGACATGCGTGGCTGTGATCTCACTTTAGTTGCCGGGTTTTCTCAATCACGACATGTAAATACTAATTTTATAATTTCAATTTGCTGGAAGTATTTTTTCAGAAGCATAGGAACCCCCCCCCCCAAAAAAAAACCCTTATAAAATTTTTAGGAACTATGTAGCAATACATATTTAGGAAAAAGAGTTTCTAACAAAAAAAAAAGTAAATATTCATGGATTCTCAATGAAGTTCAATAATGTAATTTCAACAGGATGAATTTACTGAATTAGCCAGGAACAAGAACAATTTGGTTTTACTGGTTTATGTAAAAATTGAAATCAGTTCAGACATACCTTTCGTGGTTCACTGTGGACTATTTCATCATACAAAGCTAAAAGACATTCCCCAACACATTTCCAACTGAAATTAAAGGTTAATAACGATCAGTGAAAAACTATTATTAAGTCCACAACATAATGATACAAATGATGAGTTTTTAGATTTAGGTTTGGGTTAATGGGAGAATCCTGAACACCCCCATGTGACTGAAAGTGGACTAACCGATTACAATAACTAAGAACTGAATGAACTGTCAGTGGTGGGATAGTTGATGATGTTAGTTCGATGTGTTGGTTTAACGGTCAGTAGTCGAATAGTGAATACTGAGGATCGTACCTACATTCAAGTAGAATGGAGTGAGTTCTGTGTTAACTCTTTTACTTGTTTCAGTCATTTGACTGTGGCCATGCTGGAGCACCACCTTTAGTCGAAGAACTCGACCCCATGACTTATTCTTTGTAAGCCTAGTACTTATTCTATCGGTCTATTTTGCCGAACTGCTAAGTGATGGGGATGTAAACACACCAATATTGGTTGTCAAGTGATGTTGGGGGGCAAACACAGACACACAAACATATATATACATATTACAACAGGCTTCTTTCAGTTTCCATCTACCAAATCTATTCACAAGGCTTTAGTTGGCCCGAGGCTATAGAAGAAGACTCTTGCCTGCTACTTGTTTTATTGGGCTCTTTTGCTGAACTGCTAAGTTACAAGGATGTAAACACAAAAACACTAAATCAAGATGTGGTGAGAGACAAACAGACACACATATTTTTTTCCCCACACTACAAAGGGTGAGATGATTTTTAAAAATATATAAATCTGCCTATTGTTGCAGTAACTGATGTTACGACTGGAGATGCTTCTTATAATATAAAAATCAAATTCATGCTGAACTGAGATGAACTGCATAACACAGCCCAACAGAATGTCTGTGGAAGCATTCAAATGCCTGGCCATCGGATTACAAATTTTGCCCCTTTAACCAAACAGCAGCTGTGCTGGTTCCTAGATTAAGACATATTCTTAATCATAATCATTATTTAACGTCTGTGTTCCATGCTGGTATGGGGTGGCCAGTTCAATAGGAGATGGCAAGCCAGAGGACAGTGCTAAGATTTGGAACAGTTTCTTTATTGGATACCCTTCTACACAGAGTTACTGGGGGCTTTATACAAGGCACTGGCACTTGTGAAGTCACCAAGTAATTTATAAGACAAGAGCCCTCAGCTGAGGGGCAGGGTAGTATTGAGAGCAGTGGCTTAATGCCAAATGATGAGAGGTTAAAGTATGATAGAGAGACAGAAGCAGGTGTCTTGCTGTAGAGGAGACACATGGTTACTCAGTTGGAAAAGAAAGAGGATAATGGTGAAGAGGTGTCATGGTGTCAATACTTACCTATATTCTAGAATAGGTTTTGGGAGAGTGAGTGGAGATGGTGGTGGAACATAAGCCAATTCCCGACGAATCTTCCTCATTTCCAGAGCTTCGTTTATGTACTGGAAATACACAATATTTCAATGAAGCTTTTTTTTTGTTTTATTTAATACAACTTCACAAAAAAAAAACGTTTTCAATCTTTTATCTTTTACTTGCTTCAATCATTGGAGAGCAGCCATGCTAGGGGACCATTTTGGAACAGTTTAGTCAAACAAATCAACCTCAGTACTTAATTCTCTTTTAAACCTGATGCTTATGTTATCAGAGACCTGGCACGCCAAGTGAGACCATAACTTCGTGGCCTATGCCAGGGGTGTAACCAGCCCACTTATGCATGTCTTTCCTTCATTCAACACTAAACTCTGCTTGTAAAGACCTGTTGAGGCAGGTGAAATCGAAATCAAAATCAAATTCAATGACTGGCAACTGTGCTAGTGGAGCGCTAAGCACAACAACTGAGCGTGATCGTTGCCAGAGCAGCTAACTGGCTTCTGTGCCGAAAAAGCACCATTTGCACTTGTGCCAGTAGTACTTGAAAAAACATTCGAGCGAGGTCATTGCCAGTACCGCCTGACAGGCCCCCATGCTGGTGGCACGTAAAAAGCACCCACTACACACTCGGAGTGGTTGGCGTTAGGAAGGGCATCCAGCTGTAGAAACTCTGCCAGATCAAGATTGGAGCCTGGTGCAACCATCTGGTTCACCAGTCCTCAGTCAAATCGTTCAACCCATGCTAGCATGGAAAGCGAATGTTAAACGATGATGACACATATAATGGGCTTCCATGCAGTTTCTGTCAACCAAATCCACTCACAAATCATTGGTTGGCCCACAGTTATAGTAAAAGACTGAGATGCCATGCAGTGGGATCGAACCCAGAACCATAACCTTGCAAAGCAGTCTTTTTAACCACACAGCCATACCTGTGCCAGTGTTTGGGTATCTTGCTAATAATATTGGATTTCTTATTCTTTTATTTGTTTCAGTCATTTGACTGCGGCCATGCTGGAGCATTGCCTTTAGTCGAAGAAATCGACCCCCAGGACTTGTTCTTTGTAAGCCTAGTATTTATTCTATCAGTCTCTTTTGCTGAACTGCTACATTACGGGGATGTAAACACACCAACACCAGTTTCTGTTTACCAAATCTACTCACAAGGCTTGGTCAGTCAGGGGCTATAATAGAAGACACTCGCACCAAGATGCCACACACTGAACCTGAGGCCACATGGTTAGGAAACAAGCCATACCTGCTCCTAACTGACATTAGAAGGATTTGAACCCAGAATATAGTGACTTAGATAGTACAAGACGTTTTGCCCGCTGCTCTACCAATTCTGCCATCCATCTTTCTTAATAATGATTATCAAAAACATAAACGAACGAAAACAAACAAATAATGCCAGTTCCTCACCTCATTCTTCTCTTCTTTGTCAGCATGAGTCATCAGCACCACAGGATCACTGAAAAATACATTTTAGAATTTGAATCAGGCAAAAAAAGGGTTAGGGTGAGGGTTTTAGGGTTAGGGTGTTAGGGTTAGGGTTTACTCTCAACAACACTAAGACAACAAACAAAATACTGACAGTAGTGGAGTTGCTAAGAGAAAGTAAAAATGTTGCAAAACGTCAAATATTTACCAGTTGGCAAAGAACATCTTGGACTCCGTTCGCAAAGAAGGTTGTTCTGAAAATATCTGATCTCGAAAAGAAATTGCTTTCATGTATTCTGCATCTTTCTCAAGAGCAGACCCAATATATTTCAGACAAGCTGCAAAAAGAGAAATTATATATATAAATATATATACACACACACACACATATATATATATGCATACACATATCATCATCATCATCGTTTAACGTCCGCTTTCGATGCTAGCATGGGTTGGACGATTTTGACTGAGGGATGGCGAACCAGATGGTTGTCCCAGTCTCCAATCTTGATTTGGCAGAGTTTCTACAGCTGGAAGCCCTTCCTAACGCCAACCACTCTGAGAGTGTAGTGTGTATATATATATATATATATATATATATATATATATATATACACACACACACACACACACATATATATATATATAGATATATATATACACATACACATATCATCATTTAACATCTGCTTTCCATGCTGGCATGGGTTCGACAGTTTGACTAAAACTGGTAAGCTGGAGAGTCACACCAGGTCTCAGACTGATTTGGCATGGTTTCTATGGCTGGATGCCCCTACCTAACGCCAACCACTCCAAGAGTGTAACGGGTGCTTTTTATGTGCCACTGGCATGGGTGCCATTTACATGGCAATGGCCACAACTACGATTTCACAGGTGCCATGACTACAGTTTTTAGCTGAATGAATTAACCTCAGTTCTTCATAAAAAAAAAAAAAATTTAAGCCTGCCACTTGTTTTATTGGGCTCTTTTGCTGAACTGCCAAGTTACAAGGATGTAAACACAAAAACACTGTAAATCAAGATGTGGTGGGAGACAAACAGACACACAAACAAATGCTTGTGTGTGATGGGCTTCTTTCAGTTTCCATCTTTCAAATCCACTCACAAGGCTTTGGATAGTCTCAGGCTATAAGACACTTGCCCAAGGCACCATGCAATGGGACTGAACCCAGAACCATGTGGTTATGAAGCTAACTTCTTACCACACAGCCACGAATTCCATCCAGAGTAAGAATTTTAACGGAAACACCCAAAATATTAAATTTCTCTAAATATGATGAAAAAAACCCACAAACAACCAAATACTTACTCCAATAATCATTCAATACATAGAGGGCTGTGATCAGGTGGTCCATACATGGCCAATGGTTTTTGTTGCAATTAAGACCCTGAATTGTGAAAATAAAAAAGAGATTTATTAGTATTCATCATCATCATCATTTTAATGTCTACTTTTCTATGCTTGTATAGGTTGGATGAAATTTACCGAGGCAGATTTTATATGCCCTTCTCATCAACAACCCATACCTATTTCCAAAAAAAGGTATTTTTTTAATATTTTCCCAAGGCCAGACATGTTTTTGCAGAATATTGGAAATGACATTAATTTAGAATATTCACACAATGTCAAGGTAAAGAGACACAAACATACACACACACAACAGGGTGGTTTTAGTTTCTGTTTACCAAATCCACTCGCAAGGCTTTCGTTGGCCTGGGGATACGATAAAAGATATTCGCCCAAAGTGCCACACAGCAGGACTGAACCTGAAACCATATGGTTGGGAAGCAATTCTTAATCACACATGCACCTATGAAATTTATTGATATTAGAGAATTTTAAAAAAATTGAAAAATTGTATCTTATGTTAAATCTTAAAATATTTATTTCTTTACTACCCACAAGGGGCTAAACACAGAGGGGACAAACAAGGATAGACAAAGGGATTAAGTCAATTATACCGACCCCAGTGCATAACTGGTACTTAATTTATCGACCCCGAGAGGATGAAAGGCAAAGTCGACCTCGGAGGAATTTGAACTCGGAACGTAGCGACAGACGAAATACAGCTACGCATTTTGCCCGGCACGCTAACGTTTCTGCCAGCTCAAATAGAATAAGAATTTTTGTTCTTTTATATAATTTAAGAAAGAGAGAGATAGATGGGGGACACAAACCTGCTGAAAAGAGTAAGCTGCCAGTTGATAGTTATGAATTTCAAGAGCAATGAGGCCGATTTTATACCAAACTGTTACTTCAGTTTCATCAATTGTGACAGCCTGAAATAGAAATTACAGAATTATAAGCACAAATGTAATAAACTCAAATAACTAAATATTAGAGGTAAGACGGTTTGACATCTATTTTTAGCATACAAAGGATCCATATAGTGACCTCTCATATCGTTTATATTTAAATATAATTGACGGTCCTCGGACATTTTTAAGTACGTTGACCACTAATTGAAATTGATATGATTTAATAATATTGTTTAATAATATTAATTTCTACTCTTATTATTTAATTTCAGAGATGTACTTGCATAGCGAGTGACTTGATCTGAGATCGTGTGCTGGAACGAAAACAATTGCAGCGTGGAAGGTGTTTAGAGATGCAGCACAAAGTTTTGTCAGGGAACAGGCCGCAGTCTCAAAGCGACGAAAATATTTTGACAAATTAAATTTAAATGTTGAAGTGAATCTAACGGATTTTGTGTGTTTCTTAAATGGCTTATAAACACCTTCCATGCTGCAATTATTTAATGTCGTATATCTGTGTTCTCTTGCCAGTTGATTCACTGCAATTATTTTCTGGCTTAGAGCGCTAGCACAAGGTCGTTTGAATCGAAGTTAAAATACACGATATTGGAACTCTATGCCTCTGTATCCTCTCACGGAGATGGGTGGTGTCCAGTTTCATTGTTGTGTCAGCACTGATTTCACTGAGGAGACACAGACAATTATTGAATTGTTCCTGTCAAAACCTTAAACTATGGAATTAAGTGCTGTGTTTATTTCTTTTCATCTGTCGAGCTCGTTAACATCTAGCGTCTTACTAAGTTAAGAACACAGATTTAGTGGTAAGATGGTTTGATGTCTATATTTAGCATACAGGGGATCCATATAGTCATCATCATCATCATCATCATTGTATAACGTCCACTTTCCATGCTGGCATGGGTTGGACGATTTGACTGAGGGCTAGCGAACCAGATAGCTGTACCAGGCCCCAATCTGATCTGGCAGAGTTTCTACAGCTGGATGCCCTTCCTAACGCCAACCACTCCAAGAGTGTAGTGGGTGCTTTTACGCGCCACCGGCACGGGGGCCAGCCAGGCGGTACTGGCAATGACCTCGTTCGAATGGTGCCTTTTACGCGCCACCGGCATGCAGGCTAGTTAGCCGCTCTGACAACAATCACGCTCAGATGGTGCTCTTAGCACCCTACTAGCTCGGGGCTCAAGTGCCAGTAAGGTGACGCTGGTAACGATCACACTCAAATGGTGCCTTTTATGTGCCACTGGCATGGAAGCCTGTTAGCCGCTCTGTCAACGATCACACTCGTATGGTGTTCTTTGCACCCCACTAGCACGGATGCCAGTCATCAATGTTTATAAATATTAGTTTCTTAACTAAAAATGTCACCAGTTTTTTTCGGTGGAGTGAAAATTAAATTATCAAAGCTGACAAAGACCTTTCCATCGAGTAAAAGAAAACGTAACTATAGTTATTGAAATGGCAGTATTTTTAAAATGGAAACATTTTATAAAGGAAATATAATAATTACCTTCAAAAAATATTGGATAGCTCTGTGAGTATCATTGCGTCTGTGAGCCATGGCAGCTAAGTTTTTGTAGGTTGAATAAAGCATCTGAAGCCCAGGGTGAACAGGATTATCACCCTCTTCATCTACTATCCTGTTTGCCTGAAATATAAACATTTTATACTAGAATATCATTATCATCGTTTAACGTCCGCTTTCCATGCTAGCATGGGTTGGACGATTTTGACTGAGAACTGGCAAACCAGATGGCTGCACCAGGCTCCAATCTTGATCTGGCAGAGTTTCTATAGCTGGATGCCCTTCCTAATGCTAACCACTCAGAGAGTGTAGTGGGTACTTTTTACGTGCCACTGGCACGGGGCCAGTCAGGCGGTACAACCATACTGTGGTCCACGAGGTGCTCTGCCCTGTCAACCTTTTCCCTCCCCCCATTCACATTATTGTTACATATGAACTGAATGTGCCATATTCTAAAACATTTAAACTTTTAGTATTCCGATTGCTCAGTCAAATGTAATGCTTATTTATTCACATTGTCTTGAATTAATCATGCATTATCTCATAGCTTTGAGATTTCAATGATGTGATTATTTATTTTTACTGATATTGTAGAGTCAGTGTGAAATGTTGGATCTGGCCAGAATATCTTGGCTGCTTTGAATTTTTAAAGGTTAATCATACAAAAAAATGTTATGTAGCCTATGAGACAATATTTTGGACATTGAGCTTATCTTTAGAGATCATCATCATCATCGTTTAACATCCGTTTTCCATGCTGGCATGGGTTGGATGGTTTAACTGGAGACTGGCAAGCCAGCAGGCCACACCAGGCTCCAATCTGATCTGGCAATATTTCTACAGCTGGATGCCCTTCCTAACACCAACCAACGAGTAAAAACGTTTGTTTCTAAAGAAGTTTCCATACCTCCAACAGAAAGTCTTGTTCTAAGAGGTCCTCAAAGGTTTCTTCTGCTTTATCAAAATCCCCTTCTATTTGAAGGTTAAGAGCTTGATTGTAGACAGTGTAAGCTTCGGATTCCTACAAATAATTTGAAAAATACAAATAAAATTTAGAGGCAAAAATGGTTTTCAGAAACAACAAAAAAAGAAAAAGAAAAAAGGAAAAATTGCAAGACAAGTGAGAAACAATATAGAATATGTCAAAACTTTATCAATTATCAATATCAACATTAACAATATGTTTAATTATCTCTGCTCTACAGACACTTTAAATCTCAACTAGCATAGTCCATCTAATTAAAAACAGGTACTACAAGATAGAAATACCTATTTCTTAATTTCCCTCAAGGGGCTAAACACAGAGGGGACAAACAAGGACAGACAAATGGATTAAGTCGATTATATTGACCCCAGTGTGTCACTGGTACTTAATTTATCGATCCTGAAAGGATGAAAGGCAAAGTCAACCTCGGCAGAATTTGAACTCAGAACGTAAAGACAGACGAAATACCTATTTCTTTACTGCCCACAAGGGGCTAAACACATAGGGGACAAACAAGGACAGACAAATGGATTAAGTCGATTATATTGACCCCAGTACGTAACTGGTACTTATTTAATTGACCCTGAAAGGATGAAAGGCAAAGTCGACCTCAGCGGAATTTGAACTCAGAACATAACGGCAGACGAAATACTGCTAGGCATTTCGCCTGGCATGCTAACAATTTCGCCAGCTTGCCGCTTACATTCATACATGTCTTTAGTGAGAAAAAACAAATCAGGTTACAAGAGTTAGCATAGTTTTCATTGAAACTCCTGCTTTTGAATGCTATGTTTGGACAGCATATATGCAAATCATTCTTTCCAATTTTCCTTTGTATACCTGTAGCATTGGTAACTCAATCTCTACAAAAATCATCATCATCGTTTAGTCTGGCGAATCATTTGGCTGCACCAGGCTCCAATCGTAATCTGGCAGAGTTTCTACAGCTGGATGCCTTTCCTAACGCCAACCACTCCGAGAGTGTAGTGGGTGCTTTTTATGTGCCACCGGCACGGGGGACATTTAGGCGGTACTGGTAATGACCTCGCTCGAATCTTTTTACACATGCTACTGGCACAAGTGCCAGTAAGGCGATGCTGGTAACGATCATGCTCGAATGGTACCTTTTACGTGCCACCAGCACAGAGCCAGATAGTCGCTCTGGCAACGATCACACTTGAATGGTGCCTTTTACGTGCCACCGGCACGGAAGCCAGTTAGCCGCTCTGGCAACGATCATGCTCGGATGGTGCTCTTAGCACCCTACTAGCATGGGGCTAGAAAAATTATGATGATACTGTATCATCAACTTATTATTGTATTGCAGCCATTCTTCAGCACACAGATGTCAACGTCTTGCTCTGAAGCCCAGCTTCCTCAAGACACGTGCAACTCAGCCTCTTTTCTCTCACAATTATCAAAATGAAAATAAGACTTACCTGAGCCTCTTTTGTAATTGAAAGAATGTCATCGGACGAGTCATCCGAGTCGCCACTTTCGTGGTCATTTAATGCTGATATTCGAATCTAAAAAGAAAGAGAGAGAGGAAAAACTTTATAATTATTTCTTTCTTTTGAATAAGTACAAGGCTAAATTTGGTAGGAAAAGGGTCACTACAAAATTTTATGACTCAACAGGAGTGGCTGTGTGGTAAGTAGCTCGCCGTGTTCGGACGTGTTTTTTTGGCTGCTCAAGTTGCCACGTGCTTCGACGTGAAATGTTGAATTTTTGAGACTCGACTAAAGGTAGGAATTTTGTATTTCTGCAAGCGAAGTGAATTTTATTGCTCGCATTTAATGTTTTTTAGCATTTAATATTTTTTAGCGGGTAATAAACTCTACTTTGCTCCGGAGATGTATTTTTTCTGCCTGTTGTCGAGTTTAAAGTCTCACTTTGCAGTGAGAATTGTGTTTTTTTGAGGAGGCATAGCCCCACCTCAAAAATTAACGTGTGTAATTGCCTTTGTCTTCGGATATACCAACGGAGTACCAAGAATATTAACACAAGTGGATTACCAGTGGCCTGGAATACCTTTTTGGCCGGGAAAAAATAAAAAAAAAAAAAAATAACAATTCCTTTGCCTGGATTTGAACTCTCTTCTGCTATCTTTTATTTAAAAAAAGAAAAAACTTTTTTGAACTGCTGTTTCTAATTTTGTTTCTTCCCTTCTGTTCTGTTTTTTATTCTCCTTTTCTTGTCTATTTATTTTTATCACGTTGAACTATATTTTGAACTTTTGTTATGGCAAAGGAGTTTACCATATGGGAGTTGACACCTCCGAAAAGTTATCTGAAGGAGCTGGAAGATAAGACCGTGGTCCTGAGGACTTATTCAAAGTCGCTCAACACCATCACGGTCTTTCCGAAGGCAAAAATAATTGAAGAGCTGGCAGATTATATGCCAGCCGTGAAATACATTACATGGGGAGCCAAATACGCAACGGTTTGGTTGCTGTTTGACTCCCAAAAGCAGCTTGCAATTTCGCAAGAAGGCCCATTGAGGGCAAAGAGATTTTATTTCTCCCTAGTTACAAGGGAGAAAAACTAACAAGACTATGGGTCTGCGGCCTGCCACCCGGCATTGAACCCGAGTGGATAGAAGACTCTATCCGCCGGGGTCTGGGTGGTAGTAACGCAAAAATCCTAAATGTTAGGATACAACCTGCGGCTGATTGGGAGGGGTCAAAGGCTACTTTGACACTATGGACCCAGTCAGCCAAGAGTCTGGTTTTGCCGGACTTTTTGAGGATGGCCGGGTCCAGGTATCCAGTGATGCTTGAGGGACGCTCCCCCAAGTGTCACCTGTGCCTGGAGCCTGGACATATCAAGAGGAAGTGTCCCGGGGGCCGTGGTGCTGCCCTGGAGCATGAAAAGGAAAAGGTGCCCACCGCCCCCTCATTGGAGGGGGAGACGGAAGTCGTGGAGGAAGTTGCCTCCACGAAAAGAAAAAGACAGGTGAGCAACAATGGTTGCTCACCAAAGAACGTACAGACGGAGGAGGAGGATAGTGAACCCCCGCGTCTGACGAAGGTGCCCCCCGGGCTAGCAGCCTCTAAAAAAAAGAGGAAAAAGAGAATAAGAGGTCGGACTGCTGACGTTTCTGTGTCGCCGACGGAGCCGCGGGTGGGATGTGTGCCACCCGCAGACAGGGCTCCGTCAGTGGGAAGTGTGCCACTGACGGATCAGTGTGAGGTCCCTTCCTGTGAAGAGGAGTTGTTTCTCCTCCTTTACCACAAGGGAGGGAAGGTGGAAAAGTTTTTGAATGGCTTGGGTGACCGAGAACGCAAGGACACGGTCGGCTCAAGGAGTCCGTCATGGCCTCCGCGGGTAGCTGCGGAGGTAGTAACGGAAAACATTTTGTCAAGGGTCGCAGAGACCTTTGAGAGGAAACATTTTACTTTTCTCTTTGCAGGCCTCGACTTGTCGTCGCAGAGTTGTCTGCAGGCGGCAAGACAATTTGCTTCGGGGACCTGACGGAGAATTTTTGTCAATTCATATACTGCCCTTGTGGCAAAAGAAATGAAAGAAAGAACTTGGTAAGAGGTTTTAGTGCCTCCTTCGTGTAAGAGGTTTGCAACCTCATGTCGATTTATTGAAACAAAAGAAAATTGAACTTATTGAAAAAAAGAACAATGTCTTAGAGAAGCGGAAGTCGGCGGGCGCTTTCGTCTTCTCCCATCATCATCTTCACTTCATCACCATCATTCATTAATGTCTATTTCCAGCCCGTAGCTACTATCTGTGTACTGCCCTTGTGGCAAATTAAATGAAATAAAGTAGCTTGCTAACCAACCACATGGTTCCGGGTTCAGTCCCATTGCGTGGCATCTTGGGCAAGTGTCTTCTGCTATAGCCTCGGGCCGACCAAAGCCTTGTGAGTGGATTTGGTAGACGGAAACTGAAAGAAGCCTGTCACATATATGTATATATATATATATGTATGTGTGTGTGTATATGTTTGTGTGTCTGTCTTTGTCCCCCTAGCATTGCTTGACAACCGATGCTGGTGTGTTTACGTCCCCGTCACTTAGCGGTTCGGCAAAAGAGACCGATTGAATAAGTACTGGGCTTACAAAGAATAAGTCCCGGGGTCGATTTGCTCGACTAAAGGCGGTGCTCCAACATGACCGCAGTCAAATGACTGAAACAAGTAAAAGAGTAAAGAGTAAACATGGCTAAACACAATGAGAAAGGCATGAACACCACTAAATGCTATTATTCTTCCTTCATAAATCTTTCACATCATCATCATCATCATCATTTAACATCCATTTTCCATGCTGACATGGGTTGGATGGTTTGAGTAGAAAAGAACAATTATGGATCAAATATTTTATTCACACTTAAACCTAAGTTCTTTATTCCATGTGGCCACACAGAGATTCTTTTGAACTTGTCACCTCTGGGAATAGTAAAAGTATATAGTTGTGACCTAGCATGGTCACATCCAAAAGTGACAGGAATGTATTATCAGGCGTTAGGAAGGGCATCCAACTGTGGAAAGGGTGTCTAGCCGTAGAATAACATGCCTAAGCTAACATGGGAACTTGACACGGATCCATTATGGCTTGCTGGATCCTGTCAAACTGTCCATTTTCCATGCGGACATGGGAAATGGATGTTAAATAGTAATGATGATTCTTTTACTGGTTTCAGTCATTTGACTGCGACCATGCTGGAGCACCACCTTAAGGGGTTTTAGTCGAAGAAATTGCCCCCAGGACTAATTCTTTGTAAGACTAGTACTTATCCTATCGGTCTCTTTTGCTAAACCACTAAATCATGGGGATGTAAACACACCAGCATCGGTTGTCAAGCGATGGTGTTGGGGAGGGAGGGGGACAAACACACACACATTTTTATTCTCTCTGTTTATTTCCTCATGTTCCTTTCTGTTGAAGAGCGTAGGTTCGAAACGTAAAAAACCCTCAACTTCCCAAGTGTTAAACTAATACACCAGTTTGTTGTTTACACACCCGTCTTCGTCTTTTGTTTTTCTGTAAATTTCAACTATATATATATATATTACTAGCAGTATCGCCCGGCATTGTTCGGGTTTGTTTCGACCCTTTAGAATTGGAATTTTTGCATTATGTAGCTTGTTATTCTCTTTAAGTGAACATTTTTCTGGTTGAAATACAGTAAAAAATGGCGACACAGCAGTCAAAAAATCGTAAAAAATAGGGATTTTCATAGAAAAAAAGCACCTTTTTAATGTAAATAATTTTTGGTGTTAACATGGTCCGATTTGAATTCTATCTTCTACGGAAAGAAGAGCAAGCCTTCTTCTATCATACTCTCAATTTTGGTCAACTTGCGCCACAGGGTCTCGGAGGAGATAGTGTTAGTTGAAGGCTACCAAACCTGCCATACACAGACAACTTCAGCTTTATATATATACGACAGGCTTCTTTCAGTTTCCATCTACCAAATCCACTCACAAGGCTTTGGTCGGCCTAAGGCTATAGTAGAAGACACTTGCTCAAGGTACCACGCAGTGGGACTGAACCCGGGAACCGTGTGGTTGGGAAACAAGCTCCTTACCACACATATTTCTAGTTTTCTTTTCTTTCTTAGTGAGCGACGCTAGAAACTGCTACTTTCATTTTGTCATTATTATTTGGTGGCCAGCAAAGATGGGGGGGAGGAGGAGTTGCAATTAACATTCGGTTTTGTGTGTGTTTAGTTCAATTTTCTATTTCGTCCAACATTTTGCTCATTCAGGCGAATAAACGTATTCAATATTTAACAAACTTTTATAATTTCCCCAAATATAGGGATCAGGGAGACGAACTTTTGAATAAATATATGTTTCTCTGTATGGAGACGCCGTGGCTTCATTACTCTTATATAACAATGCTTTTACAAGTATTTTCTGACATTCTATTCATCTGAAAATATCTTCCTTTTGTGTTTCTATTCTTCCTTCTGTCTTTCCTCCAAACTTTGGCTTTTTCTTCCGTTTTATATTCCTTCTCATTCGTCTCTCTCTTCCTCTAATTTCTTACTGGAGTCATTAAAAAAAAAAAAAAAATCTATGTAGTTTATCATTTAATTCGCTTGAAAACGGTTTAGATATTGAATAGATTATTCTGCTTCTCCATAGTTCATACCCAATGATTTAAAGAGAAAATCGAACTTTATTCAACAATGTACGCGGAAGAGATAGAGAGAGCAGCAACGTATGTTAATTGCAATTGCAAACCTACGTGTATATATATATATAAAATCATATTCCAGGATCGATCGGCGAGGATTGTTGAAATGAAAAGTTCAAGCTGGTCTCGGAATATATCACACACACACACACAGACAGACACACACTCAAGACAGGGAAGCATTATAATATTTAACAATGACTAAAAGATGCTACCTTTCATAAAGAACAGGCAAAATACACTTCTGTATTAAAAATAAACAGACATAAAATGAGCCTGGGCGAAAGAAATGTAAGTGTAGTAGGATGTCTAAAAAATATGGAATCATTGTTGAAAGAGGGATAAAGAAAAACGGAATGTATACAGCGGCCAAAGAATTAAGGTGACAAACTGAACACACACACACACACAATTATATATATATATAAGGATAAGATCGTTAATTTGGCCGGCATGGGAATAAAAACCTTCAAAGGTAATAATTATTATTAAAATTATAATCTAGGGCATCTAAGAGATACCGCCACGCTGGAAATAGCAGCCAAAACCTGACTCTAAAACCACATTTAATGTGGTTTTAGAGTCAGGTTATGGCTGCTATTTCCAGCATGGCGATATCTCTTAGATACCCTAAATTATAATCTTATATATATATATAACAATACTGAATCCTTTTATTACTTTAGATAGATAAGAATAAATACGATAAAAAAATTCGACGTAAAAGAAAATGTAGGAAAAAAGATTTTAGGAAATTAGAATTGTTGATTGTCAGAAGGAAGAAGCACAATGGGTTGAGAAAGAACCACATTTCTTTTCTTCTAACACTTATCACTTTCAAAGTATCATCGTTCGTAGATGAGGTAAAGAATAGAGAGAAATCTTGTTCTTGGGGTAAATATCAGAAAAACTGGGGAAAGCGAACGAGAATCTTTTTGATATTCCAACTTCAACTGAAAGTTAGCGGAGATAAGACATAATATCTGCAGAAATTGGGAATAATTATTGGTTTGGAGAAGCATGAATGGTCATATATGAGCTTCTGCTGTTTCATTGTCTTTGAGCAACTTTCAAGTTTTTAAGCGCAATTTTTACAGAATTTACATAATTTCAGGAAAACCACCTAAAAGTACTCATTAATTTGTGTATATATATATATATATATATATATATATATATATACAAGATAAGAAAATGGAGAAATACATCTAAATCAAATATCAATTACCAGATAATACTCAATCACATACTTTATTAAACCACCACATAAGAGACTGTAGGGTTAAACATAAAAAAAGCAGAACAAATCAGTGTACATAAAGGAATGTACATAAAAGAGTAATGTTGTATAATAAGTAGAATATATATAAAAAAAAAGAGAATATAAATATAAGTAAATATAACCCCTATCTCAATTTATATATATATATATAGTTTCTTTTGAATCTTTGAATTTCTAGACACTGGTAAGAGAAGAGATACCACCTGAAAAACGAAATCAGTTGAACAAGCACTTTCTATGATGGCTGATGTGTTTTCACTCAAAATAATCAACCCATTATGAAAGTAGCAATGATTTTTTATTAACAAACGGAAAGGAAGGTGATGTTAACTCTAGCAATTAAACTCCAAAATGCAAGAGAGCAAACTGATTACTCTAATTACTCCATCTAATCCGGCATTCTGCTGTCATTTACAGCCTCTAGTGCTCTCGGAGAATAATAATTTCTTTAATTAACAAAGAATATCCGAATATGAACTCAGGTAACACAATGCGCGCATGTATATTTCCCCCGCTTCCCAACAAATAAATAGATGTATTATCATTTCATGTATACACTGCGTCGAGTTATTTTAAAATTTCGGTTTCGGTTTAAAATCGAATCGTCAGTGCAAAGAACCCATTTTATGGAGAATTCAAGTGTAGTTTTGCAAAGATATATTCAATTATTTTATGGCAATGCAACTCAATTAAGACTATGTTGCGCGAGAACAGAAAAAAAAACAGTATCTAGGAAGCCTGTTGTTTATTGTATAACTAATCAATAAATTATTAGTTAAATCGCGATCGCCGTTAAATGTTTAAAATGAAACAGGTTTAAAACTATAAGTTATATATAAATCCGAAAATTTTACGAAGAAGTAAATATATATGTATATATATATGTGTGTGTGTGTATATATATATGTGTGTGTATATATATATATGTGTGTGTATATATATATATATGTGTGGTGTATATATATATATGTGTATATATATATGTGTATATATATATATGTGTATATAATATATATATATATATATAATATATATATATATATATATATAATATATATATATATGTGTGTATATATATATGTGTGTGTATATATATGTGTGTGGTATATATATATATATATATATGTGTGTATATATATATATGTGTATTATATATATATATGTGTGTGTATATATATATATATATAAATTAGAGATAAAACCACTATTATGCAACTCAAACAGTGCTAGACAAACCAATACATAAATAACCAATATATATATATAATTAAAAAAATATATATATATATAACTTATAACTAGATCTCAAAAAGTATAAAATGAATGATAAATATATAATATAATATATATATATATATTGGCGCATAACAAATAAGTAGGAAGAAATAAATAAGTGATAACAGTTTATGTTAAACAGCCATCACAGCTAAGTGTAAACATTTTAATTACGGGAAGCATGAAGAAATGTATGTTTCATTATTAGCCACACAGGGCTGTACACAGACGGGACAGATTACAAAGGAGGGCTTTTCTTTTGGGGGAAGAAAAAACAAAGTGGGGTAGGTTTTCCATCAAAAGGGATCGTAAAAGGGGACGAAAAGAAAGAAAGAAAAAACGAAGATAAAAGTATGATTATATATATATATATATATATATATATATATATCTATATATATATATATAATCATACTTTTATCTTCGTTTTTTTCTTATATATATATATATATATATATATATATAAGATTAATTAAGGGTAGAAATTGATATTAGGCAATTAAAACCAGTGGTCTAGCATATTAAAAGGAATCCGAAGATTAAAATATTTATATATACCAGTCCTTAATTGGTATATATATATATATATATATATAATATTAGGGAGTATATATAAACTTGCAGGGAAAAATTAGATTTAGGATTAAATCAAATTTCACAGTGTAAATATAAATTAAATTAATTATATTTATTTTTTTGTTTTTTTATGTTTTGGTTTATGTCTATCATTGTTTGAGTTGCCTAATAGTGGTTTTATCTCTAATTTAATTTAATTAATATATATATATATTTCTGTTTTTGTTTTCCAGTTTCAGCTCTTGAGCTGTGGCCATGCTGGGGCACCATATATATATATATATATATATATATATATATATATATACAAAGTAAGATAGGGGTTATGAATGTAACCCACTATGGGATATCAGTTATCCAATATACTGCAGGTAAAGTACCCAAACACTGAATACATAAATGCTTTTAATTGCAATTAATTCATTTATTGTATTAAATGGGTGAAGGTAAAGAAATATATTTAATGTGTATGTGTCTTAATGAAATGAAAACAAGTGCTAGGCATGTGAAATATATGTCAGAGCCATACAAATAAATCCGTTTTATAAAGAATAAAAGGAAAAAACCAAACATTCGGATAGAAAGATGGAATGTCACAAAAATTGAGTTCTTCCTTATTGTTTGGCTGAGAGAATTGTGTCAGAATACATTTTAAAAATATTAATAGTACTTACCATTTTGCAATAGGATAGCGCCTTTTCTCACGCAGGTGCAACATACCTAGGAGGAATGCATGATGGTTTTTGAGATGATTTTTACAAAGATGAAAAGGTAAATGCAACTGAAAGCTATCCAAGAACCGCCATGCGCCCATCAGGGCGCCACCATAACGTTCTTTGGTATTGTGGACAGCATTTTCAGTTTCGTAAAAATGCAGTTGGTTAATTAATGGAATATTTAGGTACTGTTGGTATTAAAACGATAGAATTCCTTCGTAAATAAATTTAAGAACTATTGTTGATTTATTTAAATGTTGTTTATGAAAATAGATACGTAACATTTTGTGATTGTTTAAAAAATCTGCGCTTAAAGCTGTCAGCTGAATTGACAATCTTAATTGCGTTATTTAGGCGGCGAGCTGGCAGAATCGGTAGCACGCTGGGCGAAATGCTGAGCGGTATTTCGGCTGCCGCTACGTTGTGAGTTCAAATTCCGCCGAGGTCGACTTTGCCTTTCATCCTTTCGGGGTCGATTAAATAAGTACCAGTTACGCACTAGGGTCGATATAATTGACTTAATCCCTTCGTCTGTCCTAGTTTGTCCTCTCTGTGGGTAATAAAGAAATAGGTATTTCGTCTGCCGTTACGTTCTGAGTTCAAATTCCGCCGAGGTCGACTCTGCCTTTCATCCTTTCGGGGTCGATAAATTAAGTACCAGTTACGCACTGGGGTCGATGTAATCGACTTAGTTCGTTTGTCTGTCCTTGTTTGTTCCCTCTGTGTTTAGTTCCTTGTGGGTAGTAAAGAAATAGGTATTTCGACCGTTCTTAGTTCAAATTCCGCCCATGTTGACTTTGCCTTTAATCCTGAGATTGATGTAATCAACTAGCCATGCTTCCACAACATTTTGGGCTTTGTGCTTATAATAATATGTTTCTTTATTAGCCACACAGACAGGACAGATTACAAAGTAGAGCTTTTCTTTTTGGGGGGAAAAAAAGAAAAAAAAGTGGGGTAGGTTTTCAATCAAAAGGGATCATAAAAGGGGAAGAAAAAAAAGAAAAAGAAAAAAAACCATCCGAAAGTTTTATTAAGGCCGAGTTGCAAATAGGCAAATTTCGTTGGCTTCCTGAGACCGAACTACTGTGCTATCTCAAATATTATAGTGGGAAAGCAAGTCGACTGCATCGACTCCACAGCTCGACAGGTACTTATTTTGTTGACCCTGAAAACTCGATCTCGGCGGAATTTGATCTCAGTATGTGCAGAACGGGAGAAACAGTACACACCTCATCCGATGCGCTACTGATGCTGCTAGCTCGCCACCAAAGAAAATTGAATAATACTTTCTGAATATTAGACAAACACATATTGATGACGATCAAATTGAAGGGTTTGACTTGAGCCAAAATAAAAAAAAATGAAAAAAAACCCCAGAAATATATAGTGTAATAGGCGTAAACAACTTGCTGTAAACGAATATGAAAAAAATTTGAGCTTGCGAACGGTGGAGGGGATTTGGAAAGTTCACATCGTCAGACCATGACCTTTGAACTCTTGTGTTTAACCTGAGGAAAAAAAAAAATTAATAGTGTAATAGGTGTACAACAACATGTAGTAAACAAATATGAAAAACAAATGTGTGCTCGCAAACGGAGGGATGGAGGAGAGGACTCGGAAAGTTCACATCGTCAGATCATGATCTTTAGACTTCAGTGTTTGACCTGAACAAAACAAAAAGAAAAAGAAAAAATAGTGTAATAGGCGTAAAACAACTTGCTGTAAAGAAATATGATAAAGAAAATGCGCGCTCACGAAAGGCGGGTGGCATGGAGGAGAGGACTCGGAAAATTCACATTGTCAGACCATGACCTTTAAACATGTCATTTAACCCTTTAGCATTTAAACCAACCATATTCGGCCAAAAGTATTCTGCTTGTTTTATGTTCAAACTTGCCAGATCTGGTCTCTCACACCAACCCTACAATATCGTTTTAAAAATTAACTGCTACCTCATCAAAATCTCATGGCTACAAGATAATGCATGATTAGTTCAAAACAATTAATTTTGGCATTAATTTTGGCAGAATAATGTGAACACTAATAATGTGAACGCTAAAGGGTTAAATTCCAGTGTTTGCCCAAGGTGCCATGCAGTGGAACTGTACTCGGAACCATGTGGTTGGGAAGAATATCCATTTTCTTTAGGGAAAACATTGGATCTTCTTCCCCATCTGTTAGCTTAGGCAAACACTGTAGTTTAAAGGA
The DNA here is from genome assembly GCF_006345805.1 of Octopus sinensis. Classification (NCBI taxonomy): domain Eukaryota; kingdom Metazoa; phylum Mollusca; class Cephalopoda; order Octopoda; family Octopodidae; genus Octopus; species Octopus sinensis. The sequence continues at coordinate 21,238,038 of NC_043007.1, forward strand.
CATGTTAATTTACACCTATTACAGTTTTTTAATTTTTTTTTTCTTAGGTCAAACACCATAGAGTTTAAAGGTCATGGTCTGATAATGTGAATTTTCGGAGTCCTCTCCTCCACCCCCCTTTTGCGAGCATGCATTTTTTCATATTCGTTTACAGCAACTCATTGTATGGCTATTACACTATTTAAAAATTTTTTTTGTTTGGGTCTAATACCATACAGTCTAAAGGCCATGGTCTGACGATGTGAATTTTCTGAGTTCTCTCCCTGACCCCGTTTGCTAGCTTGGCAGAACTGTTAGCACATCAAATAAAATGCCTAGCGATATTTCAACTGTTCTAAGTTCAAATTCCGCCCATGTTGACTTAGCCTTTAATACTGGGATCGATGTAATCGACTAGCTATGCTTCCACAAAATTTTAGGCTTTGTGTCAAATTTCGTTGCTTCCTGTGACGGAACTAGCTTAGCTCAACCCAGCTCAGCCCAGCCCAGCTCACCTCAGCCCAGCCCAGCTCACCTCAGCCCAGCCTAGCCCAGCCCAGCTCAGCCCAGCCTAGCCCAGCTCAGCCCAGCTCAGCCCAGCCAAGCCCAGCTCAGCTCAGCTCACCTCAGGTTGGCTTGGCTTGGCTCGGCCCGGCCCAGCCCAGCCCAGCTCAGCTCATGTACACGCACGTGTGCACACACAGCACCATAACAAACACCAATCATGCACATTCATACGCTCACACACGCACACAGATGCATGTATATACACACACTCGCACCATGTATGCACGCACACACACACAACACCAAGACAATCACACACACGATTGACAAACGAGCACACATATATACACACACCATCCTACAAAATCTCTAAAAAAACACACATCCATTTACACCACAATGGACCCTGGGACCATTCAAAAACAGCCCACACACAAACACATGTATACATACACACACACACAAAGACACATACACTCACACCAAATACACACACATACACAAAATCTTTCAAAATAACACTTTACAGTCTTTAAAAAAATATGGACGCATCAAATAATATTGCTCTGGGTTCCCTGGCACATAGAAAAAATAGACAAAACAGTTAATGGCTGGAATTTATTTGCTTATAAATTTACTTGATCAGAGCTGACTAAGAATAAGCAGCAACAACAACAACAACAACAATTACAATAACAACAACAATAACAACAAAAACACCATAAGAGTGCAGAACTTGTCTATAAATTTTAAGATGTCAGACAAGCAGTTTACTTCAGTGCAAGTTGTACTTTTAATATCAACTTGGTTTCTTGCTGGTTCCTTGTCAGTTTGCCAGAGTTCCTACTGGTTTCTTGTCCTTCTTGCCAAAGTTCCAAATAGGTCCTTGTTAATCAGCCAAAGTTCCCTGCGACTTCATTGTCTGCTCTGACTGCACCAAAAATTTAATTCATAATAAAACCCCCTTTTTCCTTTATATGCACCGACTTTTATTCTGATATGTAAAGAGATAACCACACAGCTCTGAGCTTACAACAAGGAAGCTTTTATTTGATTAGTCAACCTGCTAGACATAGCAGTCAAATCTCCCTCAAATCAATCATTTGACTGCAGCCATGCTGGAGCACCGCCTTTAGCCGAGCAAATCGACCCCAGGACTTATTCTTTGTAAGCCTAGTACTTGTTCTATTGGTCTTATTTGCCGAACTGCTAAGTTACGGGGATGTAAGCACACCAGCATCAGTTGTCAAGCAATGTCGGGGGGACAAACACGGACACACAAACATACACACACACACACACACATATATATATACATAAATACGACGGGCTTCTTTCAGTTTCCGTCTACCAAATCCACTCACAAGGCTTTGGTCGGCCCGAGGCTTTAGTAGAAGACACTTGCCCAAGGTGCCATGCAGTGGGACTGAACCCGGAACCATGTGGTTTGTAAGCAAGCTACTTACCACACAGTCACTCCTACACCTATATATATATATGTAAATATATATATATAGATAGATAGATGTATGGATGTGTGTGTGTTTGTATTCAGCCTTGTCTAGGCATGATTGTTGTAAATGAGCATCATCATCATACAAGCAAGACTGTTTGTGTCCAGTCTTCCAATGAAAACGTGTGTAGCTATGGGAAAATATCGCCTTGCTTGAAAGCAGTCAAGTGTTGGCAACAGGAAGTGCATCCGGCTGTTGAAAAATCTGACTCAACATATTCTGTCTGACCCATGAGAGCATGAAAACGTGGACGTTAAATGATGCTGGTGATGATGATGATGATGATGATGATGACGGTGACGATGATGATGATGATGGTGGTAGTGATGGTAATGGTGATGAAGATGATGATGATGAGATGATGATAATGATGACGGTGATGATGATGACGACGACATGCTGATGATGATGACAGTGATGATGATGATGATGCTGATGATGGTGGTGGTGGTAGTGGTGGTGGTGGTGGTGATGATGATTGTGATGATGGTGATAGTGATGATGATGATGATTGATGATGATGATGATGATGATGATGATGATGATGATGAAGCTGATGATGACGACGACAATGTCAATGATGATGATGAAGAAGAAGAAGAAGAACCACATAGATGTTCTGAATTCTTTCAGGGGTAGGACAAAATAATGGAAACACCTAGCATCATAACATCATAATTTTGAAATATCTATAAAACCAGCAAAAGCTTGTTTATTTTTATGTTTTTTTATTTATTATTACTGTTGCTTAATATGTTTTGCTAACATTGCTGTTTCTTTTCAGATATCATCAGTAAAAGGTAATTAAAATTCATTAAAATGACAGATCTATCGGACTTTCAAACGGAGTGGTTGGTGTTAGGAAGGGCATCCAGCTGTAGAAACACTACCAGATCAGACTGGAGCCTGGCGCAGCCTCCTGGCTTCCCAGACCCTGGTCAAACTGTCCAACCCATGCTAGCATGGAAAACGGATGTTAAATGATGATAATGATGATGTTTCTCTCTCTCTCTTTTCTCTTTTACTTGTTTCAGTCATTTGACTGTGGCCATGCTGGAGCACCGCCTTTAATCGAGCAACTCGACTCCAGGACTTATTCTTTTTTGTAAGCCCAGTACTTATTCTATCGGTCTCTTTTGCCGAACCGCTAAATAACAGGGACATAAACACACCAGCATCGGTTGTCAAGCAATGCTAGGGGGGCAAACAGAGACACACAAACACACACACGCATATATATATATATATATATATATATATATACGACGGGCTTCTTTCAGTTTCCGTCTACCAAATCCACTCACAAGGCTTTGGTCAGCCCAAGGCTATAGTAGAAGACACTTGCCCAAGGTGCCACGCAGTGGGACTGAACCCAGAACCATGTGGTTGGTAAGCAAGCTACTTACCACACAGCCGGAATTTAAATCAACAAAACGTATGAGGAAACAAAGTGAAGGCATGTTAATTGTTCGAAATAAAATCGGTGGTGGGAACTCATGTGTGGAGGAATGTCCCAACATAAAAATTAATATCTAATATTTGGAACTTATCAAGGAAAATCTTCACGTTTTAATTTAAATTTTGCTTTAATATGATTTCAAACATAGGGTCGTTCCCTGGTCAATGTTAGAAACGCTTAGTTTGTAAATTTCGGGGTAGATTAAAACGATTTCAATATTTGATTGCTGTCACTCGGACTCAGAAAGGCAGGAAAATTAAAAAGCCGTCTGAATACAAGGGAGGCTACTCAGAACGTTTGCATTTGTTTTTTTTTTTTCTTGTCTAAGGGAGAGAATTATTTAAATACCTTATTAAAATTTATAATTATTTGACCATCACGATCGTCCCTATCGCTCCTCCATATCATCGTCGTCGTCGTCACCACCACCATCATCATCATCATCATCATTACAATTATCATCATCATCATTATCAGCAGCAGCATCAAAATCATCGACGTCGTCACCATCGTCCTCCTCATAGCAGTCATCATCGTCATCACCACAACCAGAAAAAAAACCCCACCACCACCACCACCACTTCCGCCGCCGCCGCCGCTGCCACCATAATCCTCTCGTTTTTTGGCTTTTATCTGTAAATTTTCCCAGCTGGGGTTTACGAATGTTTAGGGCACCCGTTTCCTACTCCTGCTATTTGTAAAATCTGTTATCTTTGTTTCAGTGGTTTGACTGCGGCCATGCTGGAGCATCACCTTTAGTCGAGCAAATCGCCCACCCCAGGACTTATTCTTTGTAATCCTACTACTTATCCTATTGGTCTCTTTTGCTGCTAAGTTACAGGGATATAAACAAACCAACACCACTTGTCAGGCGATGGTGGGGAGACAAACACAGATACACAAACACACACACACACTTTATATATATATATACATACATATATATGATGGGCTTCTTTCAGTTTTTGTCTACCAAAACCACTCACAAGGCTTTGGTCGGCTTGAGGCTATAGTAGAAGACACTTGCCCAAGGTGCCATGCAGAGGGACCAAACCCAGAATCATGTGGTTGGTAAGCAAGCTACTTACCATAGAGCCACTCCTGTGTGTGTGTGTATATATATGATGGGTTTCTTTTGGTTTGTGTCTACCAAATCCACTTACAATGCTTTAGTCAACTCGAGGTTATAGTAGAAAACACTTGCCCTAGGTGCCATATAGTGGGACTGAACCTGGAACCATGTGGGAAGCAAACTTCTTGCCACACAGCCAGAGTCTTATAGATATTTCATTCAAAATTCCTATTTTGTTCATCGCACATTCACTCATGCAGGTCTGCAATAGCAGTTGCTGAAGCAGTATTTCAGTGGCCACAAGGCGGTGAGCTGGCAGAAATGGTAGCTCGGTGGACGAAATGCTTAGCAGTATTTCGTCTGCTGCTACGTTCTGAGTTCAAATTCTGCCGAGGTTGACTTTGCCTTTCATCCTTTTGGGGTCAATAAATTAAGTACCATCTGCATACAGGAGTCAATCTAATCAACTGGTCCCCCTCCAACAAAATTTCAGGTCTTGTACCTAGAGTAGAAAAGAATACTTAACTTCTTCATGAGGCGGTGAGCTGGCAGAATCATTAAGCACACCGGGTGAAATGCTTAGTGGTATATTGTCTGTCTTTACGTTCTGAGTTCATATTCTGCTGAAATCCACTTTGCCTTTTATCCTTTCGAGGTCGATAAATTAAGTATGAGCTGCATACTAGAGTCGATCTAATGAACTGGTCCCCCTCCTGCGAGATTTCAGGCCTTGTGCCTAGAGTAGAAAAGAATATTTCAGTGGCCAGGAACAAAATGAACTAAATTAAGCATTAGAGAAAGAATCCAAGTTGTTTTTTACATTGAATATATCAGAAGCAAAATTTTCTCAAGGACCTAAAATTACAACTGTAAATCTCCAATTTACTATCTTGTTTGTTTAGACCCCACCAAAATTATATATGGATCTCCATGGGTCATATGGACCCTGTTTGTGAAACACTGGTTTAAAGTAATCTTAGCAGGTAGTGGGCATGTATGGAAAATATCTTGGACAGCAAAAGGTGAGGGTAAAGACCTGCTTCAGTCATGAATGACCATGGGATTGAACCTAGAAAGTTCTCCTCCAAGGCACAAATCTGGGCAAGGTTCTTTATGGAAGACCATCAGTTGCCCATGCATACCAGCTTCCCCTCTGCATGCCACCAATGTTATCCAAGGGAAAGGCAAAGGAGCCGATACAGCTTGGCACCTGTGACATCGCAACCCATTTCTACAGCTGAGTGAACTGGAGTAACGTGAAATAATATTAATAATAATAATAATAATGAAATTATTGTATACAGTGCTCAGGTGTACCACAACTTGTCAGAAACTGCATATAAAGCATATGCAGTAATCTAAAAATGTCTGGAAAGTGAACAGTGTATGAGTCAGATACATGCTTGCGTGTGTATGGAGGGGAGAAAATCAGGTATAGTGTTGGCGAATCTCAGGAAGCATGGAAGTTTTGAAGGATGCAGTGCTCCGACAACAGATTCCAACAACTAACAACAGATTTGTTCCATGCTTCAGCAACTCTTAGCGTGAAAAAATGTTTCTGAAAGTCATGGGAGCTGTGCTGTTTTCTGACTTTGTAAATATGTCCACGGGTGTTAGACAGGTGGAGTTTGAAAAGGTGCTCAGAGTTATTGTTTGTAAGATGGTTAATAATTTTATGGATGTCTGCCAAGTCAGCTGCCAGACGTTGGAGTTTCAATGTATCCATGCCCAGGGAAGTAAGGCATTCAGAATATGGCAAATGCCTGATGGAGGGTATTCTCTTGGTTGCACGTCGCTGAATGGTTACCAGACAAGTAATATCCTGGGCAAGATAGGGGTTCCAGACCGGTGATGCAAATTCCAGGTGAGGCTGCACCATAGCTATATAAAGCCTCAGATAGATAGCCGGAGAGCAGCTCACAAAGGACTTGGTAAGTGATGCCAAGACACCCTCAGCCTTCTTGGCAATTTTAGCGATGTTTTTTGTCCAACGCAAATCACTGTCGACAACAATGCCCAGGTCACGTTCACAAGAAGTCGACAATAATGCCCAGGTCATGTTCACAAGAAGTCGACAATGATGCCCAGGTCATGTTCACAAGAAGTCGACAATGATGCCCAGGTCACGTTCACAAGAAGTCGACAATGATGCCCAGGTCACGTTCACAAGAAGTCGACAATAATGGCCAGGTCACGTTCACAAGAAGTCGACAATGATGCCCAGGTCACATTCACAATAAGTCGACAATAATGCCCAGGTCATGTTCACAAGAAGTCGACAATGATGACCAGGTCATGTTCACAAGAAGTCATCAATAATGCCCAGGTCACGTTCACAAGCGTCTTGCTCAAGAACACAACACACAGCCCAGTCTGGGAACTGAACTCACTATCTCATGATTGTGAGCCCAAAGCTCTAACCACTGAGCTATGTGCCTTCACTTTGACAGTAGAGAACAGCTCAAGAAAAGGAAGGCTCAGAGAATGTATTCCGTTGCTAATCTTCTAATAACTGCCAGGGACTGTTTGCCTTTTGTAAGCCAATAGAGATACTTTGAAAATCAATACAGGCAGAAGATCTAGAAAGTTCCTTCAAACAGCCTCAACTAAATGAAGTATCTTTTATTTATTTATTTATTTATTTACCACCATCTTTCTCTCTTCTGACAGGGAATAGGTTTCCAAGGTAACATACATATGTATATAATGACCCTCTTGTTGTTGTTGTTGTTGTTGTTGTTCTTCTTCTTCTTCTTCTTCTTCTTCTTCTTCTTCTTTACCACTGCCACCACCACACTGTCACCCCCACTGCAGCCACCACCACCACCACCACCACCACCACTAACATTACTACCACCACCACCACCTCCGCTGCTGCCACCACTACCACCACTGCTGCTACCACCGCCACCACCACAACCACCACCACCACCACCTCTGCTGCTGCTACCACCGACACCACTACCGCCACCGCCACCACCACCACCACCACCACCACCACCACCACCACCACACCACCACCACCACCACAACCACCACCACCACCCACCGCCACCACCACCACCCACTTCCATTGATTCTAAGGTCTGCTTATGAGACCAACGACTCCATCCCCTCTCCACTCTCCACCCCACCATACCCCACTCCACTCCATAAGGCTCTATGAGTCTTATGAACAGTGATGAGAACACAACAAACCCCGAGAACCTTGTTTTATAATAATAATAATAATAACAATAATAATAATAATAATAACAACAACAACAACAATAATAATAATAATAATAATAATATAATAATAATAATAATAATTATAATAATAATAATAATAATAATAATAATAATTATAATAATAATAATAATTATAATAATAATAATTATAATAATAATAATTATAATAATAATAATGATAATAATAATAATAATAATAATAATAATAATAACAACAATAATAATAATGTTTTGCTTTATGAAGGAACGGTTGCTTGTCACTCCCCTCTGCTCCCCCTCCTTTTGAAGAAGCATCATCCAAGAAACATCGATTTATGTAAATGTAGATGCGTTGTAAGATCATTCGGTTGATGTTTGGTCCGAGAGGTGAGACATGGCGAAAGCAAAGCGAGGAAGAAAGGCAGGTGCCTTGCATTGATTAATGTAATATCTTGGCAAGGAGTCAGCTAAGCTCAGAGGAACAAGGCACATTAAGAGGGGTCACAAAAGTAACAAAGAGAGAGAGAGGGAGAGAGAGAGGAAGAGAGAGAGGAAGATAGAGAGAGTGAGAGAGAGGAAGAGAGAGAGAGGAAGAGAGAAAGGGAGAGAGGGAGAGAGGGAGAGAGGGAGAGTGAGAGAGAGGAAGAGAGAGTGAGGGAGAGAGAGGGGAGAGAGAGGAAGAGAGAGAGGAAGAGAGAGGAAGAGAGAAAGAAGAGAGAGAGAGGAAGAGAGAGGAAGAGAGAAAGGAAGAGAGAGAGAGGAAGAGAGAGAGGAAGAGAGAGAGGGAGGAAGAGAGAGAGAGAGGAAGAGAGAGAGTGAGGGAGAGAGAGGAAGAGAGAGAGAGAGGGAGAGAGAGGAAGAGAGAGAGAGGGAGGAAGAGAGTGAGAAGGAGGACGAGAGAGAGGGAGAGAGAGGAAGAGAGAGAGGAAGAGAAAGGAAGAGAGAGGAAGAGAGAGAGAGGAAGAGAGAGAGGGTGGGAGAGAGGAAGAGAGAGAGAAAGGGTGTGTAGTTCAGAAGTGGTTGCAATTTCTAAGGATATTTCTCATTAAAAATTGGTTTGTGTTTTATGGTAATTTGTAACTAAGTTAATTCTCTTATCTGTACTGACATGGCTATGTGGTGGATAAGTCCACCTTGTAATTGTAACCGTAACAGTAACTGCATAGTTTTAAGGATGACTGGGTAGTACTTTGGGTGAGTGTCTTCTACTATACAGAGAGAGGGAGAGAGAGAAACAGAGAAGGAGGAGAGAGAGGGGGAGAAAGAGAGAGAGAAGAAAGGGAGAGAAAGGCAGATAGATAGAGAGGGTAGGAGAGAGAGAAAGAAAGAGAGAGAGAAAGAGACAGAAAGGAAGAGAGAGGAAGGGAGAGAGAGAAACAGAAAGGGAGAGAGGGAGGAGAGAGAGAGAGAGAGAAGAAAGGGAGAGAAAGCAGATAGATAGAGAGGGTAGGAGAGAGAGAAAGAAAGAGAGAGAGAAAGAGACAGAAAGGAAGAGAGAGGAAGGGAGAGAGAGAGAGAAAGAGACAGAAAGGAAGAGAGAGGAAGGGAGAGAGAGAAAAAGAGAGAAGAAAGGGAGAGAGAGGAAGAGAGAGAGGAGAGAGACAGAAAGAAAGAGAGGGGAGAGAGAAACAGAAAGGGAGAGAGAGGAAGAGAGAGAGGGGGAGAGAGAAACAGAAAGGGAGAGAGGGAGAGAGAGAGACAGAAAGAAAGAGAGGGGGAGAGAGAAACAGAAAGGGAGAGAGGGAGAGAGAGACAGAAAGAAAGAGAGGGGGAGAGAGAAACAGAAAGGGAGAGAGGGAGAGAGACAGAAAGAAGGAGAGAGGGGTGAGAAACAGAAAGACAGAGAGAGGGAGAAAGAGAAGTGCCTAGGCAGGTAGATGTGTAGATAGGTAAGGAGATCGAGACAACATGCGTGTAGTTGAAAAGTGATGAGAAGTAGCAAAATTAAGAACAGGGAAGAAAATAATTAATTAGCAAAGATGAAGGTGTTTGGTATGTCAGTTTCGTTTCAAAAATTACTGACCAGGTGTCCAGTCTGAGGTTCCTGTCTCCCTTCCTCCCCACCCACCATCAAATTTCAAAGTCTTGCAAAAATGTCCTCCTATGACCAAGGCATTTAAAACAACAACAAGAGCATTATTAATTTATTCAGGACCTTGGTTTTTCTAAGGCATGTAAAAGGGCTTGTGCAGTGCACCATGTAAAAGCACCCATGTGGTGCCATGTAAAAACACCTGTCTGGTCCCATGTAAAAGTGCCCTGTGAGGTGTCACGTAAAAGTGCCTGTGAGGTGCCACATAAAAGTGCCCATGTAGTGCCCTGCAAAAACACTCATCTGGTGTCACATAAAAGTGCCTGTGAGGTGTCACATAAAAGTGCCCATGTAGTGCCCTGCAAAAACACTCATCTGGTGCCACATAAAAGTGCCCAATGTGGTGCCCTGCAAAAATACCCATCTGGTGCCATGTAAGACTTGTTTAAGGATGTTGAAAGAACCACCCATGTTTCCAAAGGGGAATTATTCAAACCCCAAAGAATCCTTCTCAACACATGGCTATGATGCTCCCTCACTACTTCTGCTCGTGATCAGAGATGCACACATCGCCAGCCACCAAGGGACATGCTCAACTGGTTAAGGTCCAAACAACTGACAAGCAATCTGTGGTATTGAGCAGAATATTTGCTGTAGCCCATCTTTTATACCAAGACAAACCAATGTACATGATAACACTTCAATCAGTTAAGATCAGAAGCCATGAGAGCCACTGCCTGGTACTGCATCAGGGCATTATTATTATTATATTATTATTATTATTATTATTATCATTATTATTATTATTATTATTATTATTACCCTTAGGTGAATTCTAGAGGGATCACATTGCCATCCGATGTGTGACATGTTGCACCCATACAGGCAATGTCAAGTTGATGTTCAGAATGAGCTAATGTACTGCACAAACGTTTGATCACTATAAACGAATCATATACTCTTACTCTTTTACTTGTTTCAGTCATTTGACTGTGGCCATGCTGGAGCACCGCCTTTAGTCGAGCAAATCGACCCCCAGGACTTATTCTTTGTAAGCCTAGTACTTATTCTATCGGTCTCTTTTGCCGAACCACTAAGTCAAGGGGACCTAAACACACCAGCATCGGTTGTCAAGTGATGTTGGGGGGACAAACATATACACACACACATACATCAATATACATATATACAATGGGTTTCTTTCAGTTTCCGTCTGCCAAATCCACTCACAAGGCTTTGGTCGGCCCGAGGCTATAGTAGAAGACACTTGCCCAAGGTGCCATGCAGTGGGACTGAACCCGGAACCAAGTGGTTGGTAAGCAAGCTACTTACCACACAGCCACTCCTATGCCTATGTGCAAGAAATTGCAGAAATGTCTTTCTCAGAATCAAGAGATTACCAAGGACAAAATGAAGACTGTTAAAAGAATTATCACAACAATGGACAGGCGACGTTTGCTTGCCAATAACAATCGATTCATTATGATTAAATATGCTTAGACACATTCTTACCAATAATCAATTAGTAACCAAAGAGGAAGAGAGGTAACTGAGAGTGAATTCCAGTCATGGTGAAATATTAATCTTGGAACAAGAGCACTCGGAGAAACGCAATCCTCTGCCAAGGCAGCACCGATGTCTTCTCAATGATTTGTCGGAGATGGTTTTTAAAATGAGAATATATGAAATGGGCTTGACTACAAAAGGGGAAAAACTTGTGGGAAGAAGACTTTTCTTCGGGGAAACATGATGCGGTGCATCTGAAGGAAGCTGAGAGGGAGCTGCGAGGTTAAAGAAGAAAAGGCAGGGATCCAACTGAAGAGAGGGAGAAAAGACAGTCCGGGGTCAAGAATAATGAGGAAAAGTCACCGATGAGTGAATTGTTAGAGGTAAGGAGGGATTAAGTACAGTGAGAGAGAAAGAAAGAATGAAAGAAAGAAAGAAAGAATGAAAGAAAGAATGAAAGAAAGAATGAATTAAATAATGAATGAATGAAAGAACGAATGAAAAAAGAAAGAAAGGAAGAATGAAGAAATGAAAGAAAAAAGAAAGAATGAAAGAAAGAATGGGGAAAAGTCACCAATGGCCTAATCACTATAGGCAAGAAGGGATTAAGTACAGTGAGAAAGAAAGAGAGAGTGAAAGAAAGAATGAATGAAAGAACAAATGAAAGAAAAAAAGAAAGAAAGGAAGAATGAGGAAAAGTCACCAATAGCCAATGTGCCATAGGAGCAAAGGCATTAAATACAGTAAGAAATTTATCAACAGTTCTATAATTTACATAAATAAATACCTAAGTAGACAAGTGGATGAAATGAGAAATAAAGAAAGAAAACTAACAATAGAAGAAAGTTTTTAAAAAAACTTTTATATTTCGGATGCAAAGGTCTATCTTCAGAAGAATGCAGTCGAAGAAATGCGGATTTACAGAGATCTTCTTTGAATGTATTCTTCTGAAGATGGGCTTTTGTGCCTGAAATGTTAAGATTTAAAAAAAAAATTTCTGCATTGTTAGAAGCTCTCGTTATTTGTCATTTCATTCATTTTCTGCTTTCGTACAGGAAAAAAGAAAAGAAAACTTAAAACTTGTATTTCTATACTTTTATTAATATGTAGCAGAAGATTTAGCAGAAGCAACAAAATGACTCAAGGGCCGAGATTTTCTTGTGTTCAATTGATAAGTGCTAAACGGGGTCGATAAATTAAGTACCAGTTGTATTCTGGGGTCAATCTAATCGACTGGCCCCTCCACAAAAATTATAGGCCTTTTGCCTAGGGGTCGATCTAATCGACTGGCCCTTCCACAAAAATTATAGGCCTTGTGCCTAGAGGAGAAAATAATATATTCAAATTATGCTGGGGCTGACTTTGCCTTTCATCCATTTTTGGCAGGGTGGTCGATAAATTAAGTACCAGTTGCATTCTGGGTCGATCTAATTGACTAGCCCCCTCCCAAAAAATTTTGGGCCTTTTGCCTCGAGGAGAAAAGAATATATTCAAATTCTGCTGAGGTTGACTTTGCCTTTCATCCTTTTGGGGTTCGATAAATTAAGTACCAGTTGCATACTGAGGTCGATCTAATTGACTAGCCCCCTCCTCAAAAATTTCATACCTTGTGCTTAGAGTAGATAAGTTTCCTAAATGCTAACACATGAAACTCTCAGCCCTTCAGTCACTCTGCTGCTTCTACTAAACATTAATGACTACATAGGTGTAGGCATACATGTGGCTGTGTGGTAAGAGGCATGGCACCTTAGGCAAGTGTCTTCTACTATAGCCTTGGGTTGACCAAAGCCTTGTGAGTGGATTTGGTAGACAGAAACTGAAAGACAGAAACTGAAAGACAGTGAATATGTTAACTTATAAGGCACTAAAAGAGAATGACTCTCCCCAGACACAACAGTATATATATATATATATATATATACACACTCTTTTACTTCTTTCAGTCATTTGACTGCGGCCATGCTGGAGCACCACCTTTAGTCGAGCAAATCGACCCCAGGATTTATTCTTTGTAAGCCTAGTACTTATTTTATCAGTTTCTTTTGCTGAACTGCTAAGTTACGGGGGCGTAAGCACACCAGCATTGGTTGTCAAGCGATGTTGGGGCCAACAGACACAGACACACAAACATACACACACATACATATATATATATATATATATATATATATATATATATACATATATACAACGGGCTTCTTTCAGTTTCTGTCTACCAAATCCACTCACAAGGCTTTGGTTGGCCCGAGGCTATAGTAGAAGACACTTGCCTAAGGTGCCATGCAGTGGGACTTAACCCCGGAACCATGTGGTTTGTAAGCAAGCTACTTACCACACAACCACTCCTGCACCTATATATATCTATATATATATATATATACATATCTGTCTATGTGTGTGCCTTTGTGTCTGTTAGGAAGAGGGGTTCTTTTTTCATGTTATAGAAGAGTGAATTTCATTTGAAGGACATGGGCCACTATATTTCAAATAGTCAGAGCAACTGCATGGAGACTCCCTTCTCATAATACTTACAACATTAAACTCGGCTACTTCCATCATACAACAGAGGTGACAGAGTCGGAAAATGATAATACTAATTTATAAAACCCAGTAACCCAAACACCTTTTCAGAATTTGATCATCCACAATTCTCCTGACTAATTAGGTATGGCAATGCCACAGATGTAATTTCTCATCCCTACCCTTTCACCACCCACCAACCTACCTACCTGTTTCTCACGTTGCACAAAGAAGGATTAATCAATAAAACAGCTTGGCGCAAAAACACAAAGGTTATTATGGTCGAATTTGTTTTCTTCTGCAAATATTTGTGTCTCAACGAGTAATCGTTAGTGCTTGTGGAGTGTTCAATGGTTCTAGCCAAGGGAAAAGTTTCAGCTACGGCTATGTAATAATAATGATGATGATGATGATGATGATGATGATGATGATGATGATGATGATGATGGTGGTGGTGGTGGTGGTGGTGGTGGTGGTGGTGGTGGTGGTGGTGATGATGATAGTAATAATGTATCATTGTACAATCACACATATATAGATAAATATGTTTATACATGCATACATATGTATGTATGTATGTATGTATGTATATATGTATATGTATATATGCAATATATATATATATATATATATATATAATATACATATCACGTGATCACGTGACGACCAGACCATCAGATGTTGCTACACATCGCTGGTCACAATGCGTTCGCATTGTTTTAGCCTTCGAATGATGCCACCCCACTGGCTAAGCGAGCAGGCCAATATATATATATATAATTATATATATAATATATATATATATATATATATATATATTATACATACATATAAATAATATACATATACATACCTGGGACGAGGTGGTGAAGCACGACCTTCGAACTTAGGCCTCATGAGGAAATGACCAGAGACCGAGACCTTTGGAAATATCTGTACGTGAGAAGACCAGGCAGGACAAGTGGCCAGCCCACTTATGAATGCCTTCCTCCCTTGGACACAAAGACCGGTTGAGGCAAGCGAAGTCGATAAGAACCTCATCCGACGACAGACACCCATCCCAACCCCCATGCTTGCGAAGACATGTTGGGGCAAGCGAAATCGAAATCGAAATCGAAACCGAATTGAACCAGCCAGGATCCCTGGCCTGGTGGTACGTAAAAACACTATCCGACTCGGGGCCGTGGCAGTAAAATACTCCAATGCGACCGTACGACAGGCACCCTTGCCAACCCCCTTTGCTTGTGAAGACATTTGGGGCAAGCGAAATCGAAATCGAATTGAACCAGCCAGGATCCCTGGTCTGGTGGTACGTAAAAAGCACTATCCGACTCGTGGCCGATGCCAGCACCGCCTCGACTGGCTTCCGTGCCGGTGGCACATAAAATACACCAATTGACCGTGGCCGTGCCAGCCCCGCCTGGCACCTGTGCAGTGGCACGTAAAAAGCACCCACTACACTCACGGAGTGGTTGGCGTTAGGAAGGGCATCCAGCTGTAGAAACATTGCCAAATTAGACTGGAGCCTGGTGCAGCCTTCTGGCTTCCCAGAACCCCGGTCGAACCGTCCAACCCATGCTAGCATGGAGAACGGACGTTAAACGACGATGATGATGATGATGATGATACATACATATACACAGACACACACAATAAACGTACATGTATATATATGTGTGTGTGTTTATATATATATACATATACATACATACATACATACATATATAAACATATAAAAGTACATATATATATATGTGTATGTATATATGTGCACACACACACACATATATATATAAACATATGTATGTATATATATATAAACAAATATAAGTACATATATGTATATATACATATGTATATATATATGTATGTAAATATTATATATATATAATATTATATTATATATATATATATATATATATATATATAGTATATATATATTATATGTATGTATGTATGTATAATAAATGTATGTATGTTTATTGACAAAAGTAAGTGATCATTAACACAGTGAATTATATATGATTGACTTTCCAGCAAGAAAATAAAATCATTCGCTTCTTTTTGTTTTTTTCTTTTTGTTTTAATTTTTTTTTTTGTGCTTTTCTTGCCTCCATTCAATACTCTCTTCTTGGTATAGTTTATTGTTATCGGCTATTTTATGTATAGTTTACACCAGAGATTTCAAAATAAAATTAGGTAAAATAAATTAATGAATAGAGAAAGAAAGAAAGAAAACATGAGAAAAAGAAAAAAAGAAAGAAAGAAAGAAAGACAGAAAGAATGAAAGAGCGAAAGAAACAAAGAAGTGTTATAGTTTCTTAAAACTCTTTAAATAATGGCCAGATTTACTATTTTACTCTTTTACTTGTTTCAGTCATGTGACTGTGGCCATGCTGGAGTACTGACTTTAGACGAGCAAGTTGACCCCAGGACTTATTCTTTGTAAGCCTAGTACTTATTCTATTGATTTCTATTTTGCCGAACTGCTAAGTTACTAGGATGTAAACACACCGACATTGGTTGCCAAGCAATGTTGCAGGGGGGGGGGGAACAAACACAGACACATAAACATATACACACACATCCATATATATATACATATATACGATGGGCTTCTTTCAGTTTCCATCTACCAAATCCACTCACAAGGCTTTGGTTGGCCCGAGGCTATGGTAGAAGACAATTGCCCTAGGTGCCACGCAGTGGGACAGAACCTGGAACTGTGTGGTTCGTAAGCAAGTTACTTAACACACAGCCACTCCTATGCCCATTTGCTCATAATTTATTTTTTTCAAGACAAAATTTCTTAATTTTGTTCTGGATGTGGACTGTGTGGTAAGGAGCTTCCTTCTTCATCACATGGTTCCGGGTTCAGTCCCACTGCGTGGCACCTTGGCGAGTGTCTTCTACTATAGCCTCGGGCTGACCAAAGCCTTGTGAGTGAATTTGGTAGATGGAAACTGAAAGAAGCCCATTGCGTGTGTGTATATATATATATATATATTATAAGACCTCTGAGATATGCTGTGACTGTGAAGTCCCGACAAAAGAAGTGAGTTCATGGCTCGCAGGACAGCCTGGTGTGCTAACCTTGGATCGTAGAGTGACCTGCTGTTCTTGAGGAGACCTATTGAGTCAAGTACATCAACACCAACATCAAAATAGCAATCAAATGGAAATTGTAATTAAGATACCCGTGCTGGTGACACATAAAAAGCACCGTCCGAACGTGGCAGATGCCAGTGCCGCCTGACTGGCATCCGTGTCAGTGACACGCAAAAGCACCAACCGATCATGGCCTCATGCCAGCATCCTCTGGCCTCTGTGCCAGTGGCACGTGAAAAGCACCTACTACATTCATGGAGTGGTTGGCGTTAGGAAGGGCATCCAGCTGTAGAAACACTGCCAGATCAGACTGGAGCCTGGTGCATCCTCCTGGCTTCCCAGAACCCAGTTGAACTGTCCAACCCATGCTAGCATGGTGTTGGTGTGTTTACGTACCCCTAATTAAGTGGTTTGGCAAAAGGGACTGATATCATAAGTATGTATATATATATGTATATATATATATATATATATATATATATATATATATATATTTAGCAATTAAGGACAACTACTTAATAAGGAAAACTTAACAAGAAATTGTCAGGTATTACGAAATTTTTTCGAAATAATTATATATATATATATACACACACACACATACATACATATGTGTGTATATATATACATATACACATGTATGTGTGTGTGTGTGAGTGTGTGTTTGAGTGTGTGCATGTGTATGTGTATGTATTTATATGCAATGTGCTCCCATATACTTTCGGCCACTAAATTCCCTCACATAACAATAGTTGGCCAGAGGCTACAGTAGAAGACACTTGCCTATGGTGGTGTGCCATGGGACTGAACCTGAAACCACAAGGATATCAAACAATCTTCTTAACCACACAGCCATGGCTGTACTCAATACGAACCAAAAAAAAAAAACACACCCCAAAAAACAAAAGGAAAACAAAAAGAAAACCGTGTCTCCTTTCTTAAAGATTCTCAGTCTAATGGACATTGATCTACCATTGTCAAGATCTGTCTGGTTGCAGTCGCATGAGCCACAAACTCTTCACATTAAAAGAATTTGTAGAAAGACATCCATTAGAATGATACGCATAACTTAATTCTAACCGAGTGCCAATCAATTAATTAATCAATACTTATAAATAATTCTGGTTAGTTATCAGCTGAAATAGAAACCCACAATAAACTACTAATTCTGTTGGTTTCTTTTGATTACGCATATTCTCAAATTTCATTGCAGAATAAACTCAGTCCCCAGTATATTACGGATATTTAGTATCTAAAAGCAATCAGCTGGCAAAATTGTAAACATGCCTGATGAAATGCTTTGTTACGTTTGTTCTGTCTTTACGTTCTGAGTTCAAATTCCACCGAGGTTGACTTTTGCCTTTTATCGTTTTGAGGTTGATAAAATAAGTATCAGTTATGCACTGGGGTTAATGTCATTGACTAACTGTGTTTCTTACTCAATGTGAATACCCTTTTACTCTTTTACTTGTTTCAGTCATTTGACTGTGGCCATGCTGGAGCACCGCCTTTAGTCGATCGAGAAAAAATCGACCCCAGGACTTATTCTTTGTAAGCCTAGTACTTATTCTATTGGTCTCTTTTGCCGAACTGCTAAGTTACAGGGACGTAAACACACCAGCATCGGTTGTCAAGCGATGTTGGGGGGACAAACACAGTTCCACAAACATATACACACATACATATATTATATATAAATATATATGTATGTATATATATATATATATATATATATATTATATATATATATATATATATATATATATGTATATATGTATGTATGTGTGTGTATGTGTTTGTGTGTCTATGTTTGTCCCCCCAACATCGCTTGACAACCGATGCTGGTGTGTTTACGTCCCTGTAACTTAGCAGTTCGGCAAAAGAGACCAATAGAATAAGTACTAGGCTTACAAAGAATAAGTCCTGGGGCTGATTTGCTCGACTAAAGGTGGTGCTCAAACATGGCCACAGTCACATGACTCAAACAAGTAAAAGAGTATATATTTTTCTTCATCATCATCATTTAACGTCCGCTCTCCATGCTGGCATGGGTGAAACGGTTTCACTGGAACTAGTAAGCCAGAGAGCTGTACCAAGTTCCAGTTTGATTTGGCTTGATTTCTATGCCTGGGTGCTCTTCCTAAAGCCAACCAACCACTCCAAGAGTGTAGTGAGTGCCTTTTACATGTCACTGGCACCGGCCAAGACTACGATTTCACTTGGCTTGATGAGTCCTCCCAGGCACAGCAAATTGCCAAAGGTTTTGAGAACTTGCCCTTGCCACTGTGAGACCCATCTTTAATAATTTTGAGTACCTTGTGGGTTGTGTGGCTTCTTTAACTTATGCTTAACCATTTAGCATTTAAACTGACCATATCCACCCTGAATATTCTACCTGTTTTATGGTCCAACCAACCAACCAACCAACCAACCAACCAGATCTGGCCTTTCACGCCTATCCTGTAATGCTATTCTAAAAATAAACAATAACGTCTTCAAAGTCTCAAAGCTATGAGATAATACTTGATTAATTTAAAAGTGGGAATAAACAAGAATCATACTTAAGAGAGTAATCTAAGTGCTAAAGGGTTAAATTTCCATACCTGAGTTTTGAGAGAAGAGAGTATTAGAGTGATCTGATTAAAAAAATCTTTGACCTCGATGATAAGCCAGAAAATAAGGTTGATAAATGACTTATGGCTATGGATGTTTATATGGGGCTTAAAGTTCAATCAATACCATGCTAGTCAAACTGTCACCAATGGGAGACATTTGAATTATGAAGAAAATGTTTTCTTATAAATAGTAATAAAACCATCAATTTTTGACCAGTTGTTTTTATTATTAATAGATAGATAGACAGATAGGCATCTCTCTCTCTCTCTTTCTCTCTCTCTCTCTCTCTCTCTCTATATATATATATATATATATATATATATATATATAAAACTCAACTTCTGTGTCTGTGTGTGTATCTGTATCTGTGTCTGTGTGTTTAACTTCCCGGCACATCTCCTCTTAGCCAACAAATTGTAGAACCACCAAAAATGGGTCACTTAAAGTTTAGGCGAATGAAACAAACAAACAAACAAAACAAAACAAGTACTGAATTGATCTGTTCCACTAACCCCTCCACCGTGGTGGTCCAGCATGGCCAGCTGCAGTCCAATGGCTGAAACAAATAAAACATAAAAGAAAAAGGTAACCTGATCTGCATTATCCAATGTATTCCTTCTTTTTTTAAAGCAGCAGGGTATAATCTTATGGAGATTTAGCTGCCATTTCTAACAAATCAAGAGACCACACAGAGGCTCTCTTTCATTGGCTCATGGGGTTGCAGGAGTGATTTTGGGGGTAGTCTTAGGTGTGTACGTCTGGATGTTTGCGGAGTTATTTGTATAAACATCTTTCAAAACTCCACCAAAGCATGTAACCCCATATGAGCTTTTGTGACCTGGAAACATTTCTGTTGGCAAAAGTGTTTCATGTGAAACCGTAGGTCAGAGATTTCCAATTCAATTTAATCTATTGTTATTGTACATAAAATACAAAAAAAAAACAAAAAGCCCCTCAAAACACAGGGGAAACTGCTGAAGTTGCAGAGGATCGGCAAATACAGGCAACAATGAAAAAATCAATGTTAATCAAATAACCAAAATAACAAACAGCCGTTGATATACAATACAACAGCAAACATTCCAGTATATGAAAACAGACTTAACATTTTATAGTAAATTTGTATGCTTAAAACATATTTATTCTCGCTGTAGAATAATAATAACCGACAAATATTTATTTTCACAACCAGTTACGTGACCAGAAATATAGTCATCAGTTTCAGGAAAGTTTAGTTGCTCTTCATATACTTCACATGACTAACAGAAGATAGTAGTGTAAAGCCGATGTTCGCTGGTAAATGGATTTTATTTTGCAGTTATGTGAGATTAAAGTATTTTTCAAACATAATAAATATGTTATAAACATAAAAATAATAGACTTTTGTATATATACAGAACTGCTCAATAATCTTACTATATGGCAGTATTCCAATTAATATGAATGCAACAGTTGAATATAACAACGACAACAACAACAACAACAAAGAAGAAGAAAAAATGCTTTCTAATTGATGTATTAATACCAGCAGATAACAACATGTCTCTAAAAGAAATGGAGAAACTTTCAAAATACAAAGACCTGGAAATAGAGGTAACTCGAATGTGGAATCTAAGAACAGAAATAATTCCTATCATAGTAGGTGCATTAGGTATGATAAAAAAAATATTCAGATAAATACATAACAAAAACACCAGGACTTACAAATATATATAACATACAGAAAATTGCAATACTGGGCACTGCACACAACCTACACTTTCAATACAGTAACCATCAGAGCATCGCAGCAAATCACAGCACATACCTAAGGCACACAGAGCTGCACTCGGTAGTGAAGTGAAAGCACGCTATAAAAATAAAACTACTGAATAATAATAATAATAATAATAATAATACCAAAAACATGTAATGAAAAACATAACAAAAACACCAGGCCTTACAAACACATATAACATACAGAAAATTGCACTACTGGGCACTGCACACATCCTACGCAAAACATTTTCCATACAATAACCTTCAGAGCATCACAACAAATCACAGCACATACCCAAGGCACACAGAGCTGCACTCGGTAGTGAAGTGAAATATCTCAGGCTTCTTGGTAATGTTATAGAAAAGAGTTATGTATTAAGTGTACTGTGTGGTCAGAACTAACTTCTAGTAAGTGAGTAACAGAAAGTTTAGATAGCTTTGCCAGCTTTTATGTTTGTCTCGATTATGTCATCTCTGACCTTCGCGATGACGATGATGACGATGATGGTTTCACCTGTGCTTAGATGGAAATATATATGTGTGTATGTGTGTGTATGTGCATGCGCATGTGTGTATATATATATATATTTACATTATAT
>NC_043007.1:21267417-21274917 GCF_006345805.1 Octopus sinensis
CCGCAGCAATGTACTTACTATGATGTCCGCAAGGAACGGCCAAATACACCATTTGCTCTGATGTATAAAACTCGTTACTCCCTCCCCCATCTTCTGCTATTTATTCCCCCACCCCCTTTTTTTCTTTTTGTATTTGTTTCCTTGATGAAGTAGTTATGGTGTTTTTCTGTTTTTTTTTCAATAATTTTTATCTTTTATATTTTTGATGTTTTTTCTTTCTTTTCTTTGTGTAAAAATATATTAATAAAAACAAAGCCCAAAGAAAAAAATAAAACTTCATGTATTGGATTGCGAGATGAATTAATGCACAATTTTTTTTTCCATTTATTTTAATCATTTCCCGTGTTATCTTTTATCTTTCAATTGTTTCAGTCATTAGACTGTGGCCATGCTGGGGCACTGACTTGAAGAGTCTTAGTCGAACAGATCAATCCCTGTACTTCCATCATAGTGTTTACTGGGATTTTAGCAGCTCTGTTCTTCCTCAAGAACCTCCACCTTAGCAAAGGCAGGGGTATTGTTTTCAGTCACATTTGTTTGTCTGTGGACAAAATATCACAAGAACCACTGGATGGATTTGGATGAAAATTTCAGGGATGTTTGGCATCATGACTGGTAAGAACTGATTAGATTTGGGGATCGATTGAGTACCATTGTCTGGATTATTTTTCCGGTTTTTTTTTTACTTAATTTTTGAAAGTAGTTGGGTTTATTTTTAGCATTCTCATTTGTGAGAGCAATTGAGTTAATTTCAGATATTCTCATTTTAAAAATCCGCTCTGGCTAATCATTGAGAAGACATTGGTGTTGCCTTGGCAGAGGTTTGCACTATCTGAGTGCTCAGATTTGTTTCAGGAATTTGAATAAATTTCACTGCTTTTCAGACATATGATGCTGGAGTACCAAGTAGTAAAAAAAAAAGAAAGGAAAAACAGACGGAAAACTGTGAGTAGTGAAATGCAGAATTAGGTCAGCTGATCATGAGAATCAAATATTGATCGCTTCTCTAAAATCTGGTATGGGTTATTTCCCTTGAGTTGTTTAAATAGAATATTAGCAATATGT
Organism: Octopus sinensis; assembly: GCF_006345805.1. NCBI lineage: Eukaryota > Metazoa > Mollusca > Cephalopoda > Octopoda > Octopodidae > Octopus > Octopus sinensis. Next base: position 21,268,483 of record NC_043007.1, read on the forward strand.
AGCAGATAGAAGGATCCATTGAAAGGGCCCAATTATCGATTTTTTAAACAATCTAAGTATGTCACGAGGTTTCCAGACATGAATTCTATTCACGTGTCAAGTCTCAAACAACACACACCGATTTTCCACATATCTAGTATTATATATACATATATATATATAAAATATGAATTAGAGATAAAACCACTATTATGCAACTCAAACAGTGATAAACATAAACCAATACATAAATAACAAATAATATATATATATATATATAAATTATTTTTTATTGTATTTTATTTTTTTTTTTATATATATCTTATAACTAGATTTCATATATATATGAAATTTTGAAGCTAGTTCACAGGTCCCCAGTACTACCTTTGTGGACCACTAGGGGTCTGCAGACCTCAGGTTGGGAACTATTGCCTTAGTGCCATGCATGGGAATGAACTTGGAACTTCTAGATGGCTCACTGCATTCACCAATGCCTGTAGGCAGTGTCAGAGTGAATATTTAAGGTTTATAAATGTCTGTTGATGTCTAATGTCCTTGTCTCAGAAATATGGAAATTGTAGTCCAGTAATTGTCTGAACAACGGTGGCAACAGCATGCTATCCCCACTCCAGGGAGAAAAACTGTCTCTCAATCAATTAGCAATTATAAAACTTAAGTAAACTTCCCAGTTTATCACATCATCGAACGAAAGCAGCAGAAAGAAAAACAAAAATGTGTCAGCATTATTAAAACAGATAAAATATATAGTATAGAAGGAAAAACAAAAACAAACAAATATATTTGCGATATGAAAAAGTTTCAGATGAATAATCTTACAGGAAAATGTAAAATGTCTGTCAGAATGAATAATTGTATCGATGCTGATTAAGCTGACATCAATTGTATTGTAGCAAACCTATCAATAAATTTTATCGGACAACTGGCTTAATGTCAAATACTTTTAAGAGTTCACACACTCCACAGCAGTATTTAAAATATATATGTATATATGTATATACATGTATTTGTTTTTGACTGCATATTTTTTTTAAGGTGCAGGCATGACTGTGTGGTTAAAAAGCTTGTTTCTTAATCATGAGGTCTCAGGTTCAATCCCACTTTGCAGCTCTTTGAGCAAATGATTTTTTTTTCTGCTATAGCCTCACGCTTACCAAAGTTTTGTGAGTAGATTTGGTAGACAGAAACTGAAAGGATCTTGTTGAGCATGTACCATGCAGGGCAGAACCCGAGGATTGCATGAAGGCACCAGGCATGTTATTAAATGCTGTCTGTGTTGTTTTTCATCACATGAGACTATTGGCAGCTCATAAAAATATATACTGTGTTTATTAAATAATATTTTTCTCCCACCAGATGGAGTACATTTTTGTTGACCATACCATCACAGAACAGTATACCACACACACACTGCCTTTAGTAGAGCAAATCGACCCCAGGACTTATTCTTTGCAAGCCTAGTACTTATTCTATCGGTCTCTTTTGCCGAACTGCAAGGTTATGGGGGTGTAAACACACCAGCACTTACAAGGTTTTGGTCAGCCCGAGGCTATAGTAGAAGACAATTGCCCAATGTGCCACGCAGTGGGACTGAACCTGGAACCATGTGGTTCATAAGCAAGCTACTTATCACACAGCCACTTCTACATCTATGTTTGTTTTTTATGTTCAGTTATAATAAAAAGAATTTTACATAAACCTGAAGGGTTAGTCTATGCTTTGGTAGGGTGCAAATTTATTATTCTTAAAACAGTGACTTCAAAGTTTCTGCCAGAAAAGCCATCGTCCGGCAATGGCTTAGCTGGTCAAAGTCGCTGTCAATAATATTCTTAGAATAATGTGTGTGTGTGTGTGTGTGTGTTTGTCTATGTGCCACAGACCCCTGTTTGATAACCAGTGTTGGTTTGTTTATGTCCCTGTAACTTAGCAGTTCAGCAAGAGAGAATAAGCACCAGACTTAAAAAATAAGTACTGAACCTTTTAAATTGATGCCCAAACATAGCCACAGTCCAGTGACTGGAACAAATAAAAAAATAATAAAACAGTAAAGAGAATCTGAATAAAAAAAGCAAAACAATAAAAAAAGTTAACACACACACACACACACACACACATGTATGTATAAATCAAAGTATACAATATTATAGATCTATTACAGCCGATTTTACCAATTGGTTTCATGCTGGATATTAGGTCATTGGATGATTATCTAATAACTACACTCCTCAGAGGTGGCAGGCAAGGAAAAATGGTGACTGCTCTCTGTTAATATCCAGCACTAAACTATTTGGTATGATCAGCTAGATATATCAATGATACTGTATACTTTGAGTTATATACCACTCCATTGACAAATATATGAATGTCTAGTTTGTCATTTTGTTTTTACTTATAGATTCTTAGACAACTCTCTCTCCCTCTCTCTGTATATATCTGTATATATGTATGTATGTATGTATGTATGTATGTATATTTGTATGTATGAATGAATGTATGTATGTATGTGTATGTATGTATGTATGTATGTACGTATGTATGTGTGTATGTATGTATGTATGTATGTATGTATGTATGTATGTATGTATGTATGTATGTATGTATGTGTGTATGTATGTATGTATGTATGTATGTATGTATGTATGTATGTATGTATGTATGTATGTATGTATGTATGTATGCATATACTCATACACATATTTATATGCATTTATATATGTGTGTATTTGTGTCTATCTATCTATCTATTTATATATATGTATGTATGTATGTATCTATTTATCTATCTATCTATTTATATGTATGTATCATCATCATCATCATCGTTTAGCAGCCGCTTTCCATGCTAGCATGGGTTGGACGGTTTAACTGGGGTCTGTGAAGCCGGAAGGCTTCATCAGGCCCAGTCAGATTTGGCAGTGTTTCTACAGCTGGATGCCCTTCCTAACGCCAACCACTCTGTGAGTGTAGTGGGTGCTTTTTACGTGCCACCTGCACAGGTGCCAGACAGAGCTGGCAAACGGCCACGAACGGATGGTGTTTTTACGTGCCACCAGCACGTATGTATATGTATGTATGTATGTATGTATGTGTATGTATGTATGTATGTATGTATGTATATACCCCACACACATATTTATATGCATTTATATATGTGTGTATTTGTGTCTATCTATCTATCTATTTATATATATGTATGTATGTATGTATCTATTTATCTATCTATCTATTTATCTATCTATCTATTTATATGTATGTATCATCATCATCATCATCGTTTAGCAGCCGCTTTCCATGCTAGCATGGGTTGGACGGTTTAACTGGGGTCTGTGAAGCCGGAAGGCTTCATCAGGCCCAGTCAGATTTGGCAGTGTTTCTACAGCTGGATGCCCTTCCTAACGCCAACCACTCTGTGAGTGTAGTGGGTGCTTTTTACGTGCCACCTGCACAGGTGCCAGACAGAGCTGGCAAACGGCCACGAACGGATGGTGTTTTTACGTGCCACCAGCACGTATGTATATATGTATGTATATACCCCACACACATATTTATATGCATTTATATATATGTGTATATGTGTGTCTATCTATCTATCTATCTATCTATCTAACTATCTATTTATATGTATGTATGTATATATGTATGTATCTATCTGTCTGTCTGTCTATCTATCTATCTATCTATCTATCTATCTATCTATCTATCTATATGTATGTGTGTGTGTATGTATACACACACACACACACATACACATGCATGTATGACAAACTTCTGATATTTTTTGTCTACCCAAATCCACTTACAAAAATTTGCCAATAATTGTTTTTTTTAAAATTTCAACTCAACTGCTGTAATTAAATTACAGATAAAATGTGAAACAAAATTGCTTTCAAAATCTATTGTGTGTCCTAATTTATATTGTGTGTTATCCATCATAATGTTGTTCGAACCGAAATCACTAAAATCCTCAAATATGTCTTTGAAGTGAATATAGGGCAACGGGCACTGGTCTGATATTATTGATCCGCAGAAGATGGCGCCAGAGGAAGCACTGATTTTGAACTATTGTTATATGGAACATGTGATTTTAAAGGAAATAGTACCTACTCAATCATAAAATGGCAGTAATATCTATTTTTAGCTAGGTTGAATAAATAAAAGTTTGTGTGAAAAGTCTGGCTGCATTTGAAAAAATATATATTATGAAAAAATATATAAATATATATATAAATAACTAAAAAATAAGGGTGTCTAAGAGACACCACCATGCCTAAATAGCAGTCAAATCTCTGACTCTAAAGACCACATTAAATGTTCATATCACACCATGAGATAAGACAGAGGGACAAAATAGACTGGCAAAAAGATATTACTGAATAATTCAAGATCCTGGATTTCTTTATGTGCCCATCTGGTATATTCAACTGATGACAGCAAAGCTTATTTAAAGCAAAGCTAGAAATTCAGGATCTTGAATTATTCAGTAATTTTTTGCTAGTCTATTTTGTCCCTCTGTCTTATCTCATGGTGCGATATGAACATTTAACGTGGTTTTTAGAGTCAGGGATTTGACTGCTATTTCGGCATGGTGGTGTCTCTTAGACACCCTTATTTTTAGTTGTAAAAAATTATTACCTTTGTATGGTATTTTTCCCATGCTGGCCACTTGATAATATCGATATTTAAATATTGATATTATCCTTATTTATAAATTTATATATATAAATATATATTATGAAAAAATATATATTATGAAACAAAAATAAAACACAAAATTTATTACACGAATCTGTTACCACCACGACAGTCAACTATTTGATACTAAACACGAGTTTGATGTTGAATACATCCACGAGTTTTCCACTCAGATAGCTCTTCCCAAGACTGCAAGACGGCTTCGTGCAATTCATGCCTCGTTGTAGGGTTTTTCAGTTCAACATTATTGGCCAAAACTTTGAAAATGCCTTCATCTAGTGGATTCCACGTGTAAACATGTGTTGAATAGAACTCACTGAATAAATCTCTCTCTATATAAACGGCAGTTTGTCTGTCTGTGTGTCTGTGTGTCTGTCAGGTTGTACCCTCACCCTGACCACGGCTTTCAACCGATTCTGATGAAACTTGACACACACATAGCCCAATGTCATAATTCAAAACTAACACAGCGAAAATTTTGAAAAGTTCCCCCAGTTCTGAAAAAATCGATAAATTCGACATGGGGTCGAGAATTTAAACTTTTCATATGCAACACATTTTCTGGGCTGTACGTGGGCTGTTCACACGTTGGGAGGCACAATGATGTTTTCATGTTTTCGCCCAAAGGGACAGCTAGGAACATCGTATACACAGAAGTATTTGAGTGAAGAGAAGACATTGCAACCTACACATGCGCCTTCGTTCCCTAGAGGGAAAGGACTAGATTAGGATTAGTCATTGCCTACTAGGGGCTCTTACATACCCGGGCAACGCCGGGCTATGCTGCTAGTCTTAAATAACTGTGTTATCAATTGTATGCATGCTAACGTGTATGCAGCCAGACTTTTCACACAGAGGATACTTTATTTGGAATTATAATATATAAGGATTGTGGTATGGTTTGAACACATGATTAGTACTCCAGAAACATAACAAACAATCCAGAATATTCTAGTTCCAGCCAACCCCATTCCATATTCATATTGGCATCTGGTTATTGAAATATTTATGTTTTATACAGTTTCATGTTTTCTTTCTTATTTCATAAATTTTTCATTCTTTCTAATGACATTTAGAAGATTTAATTATTTAATTAAGATATAACGATATAATTAACATTCATTTCAGATGGCCAAGGCCACGGTATCCTCTGGGGGTACGTGTTCTGACATTTGACATAGCACATTTATGTTCTGATAAATAAATAAATAAATAAATAAATAAATAAATAAAAGCAGACCAGTCACATGAGCCTGAGTAATCAATACTTAGCAAATAGACAACCACATACACACAAACATATACATGCATACACACATGCACACACACACAGATCATTATCACCGTCATCATCATCATTCAGTGTCTGCTTTCCGTGCTGGCATGGGTTAGACAGTTTGATTGGAACTGGTAAGCTGGAGAGTTGCACCTGGCCCCAGTCTGATTTGGCCTGGTTTCTATGGCTGGATACCCTACTTAATGCCAACCACCCCACAGTGTACCGGGTGCCTTTTACATGTCACCAGCATTGGCTATGACTGTGATTTCATTTAGCTTGATGTGCTTTCTCAAACACAGCAACTTGCCAAACACCTCAGTCACTTTATATATATGTATATATATATATATATATATAGGCGTAGGAGTGGCTGCGTGGTAAGTAGCTTGCTTACCAACCACATGGTTCTGGGTTCAGTCCCCTTGCGTGGCACCTTGGGCAAGTGTCTTCTACTATTGCGTCGGGCT
>NC_043007.1:21277417-21281357 GCF_006345805.1 Octopus sinensis
TTTTGTAGTGAAAAGAAATAGCAGTCTTTTGGCTGCTATTTCTAAATTTTCGGTATGTGGTGAAGCAACTTGTTGCTAAACCTTTAATTATTGTTATAATTATATATAAAACTACTGCAACTACTTAGTAAAATTTGTTAATTATAAATTAATAATTTTTTACCCTATATATATATATATATATATATATATATATATATATATATATATATTATATATATAATATATATATATATGTATATGTATATGTATATGTATGTTGTGTGCGTGTGTATGTATATATATATATGTAGGGAGAAGAATTCACAAAAAAACAAAAGACGAGACAGGTTGTGTAGGCAACAAGCAGATGTATTAGTTTAATGCTCGGGAAGTGAAAAGTTTTTTAGCGTTTCGAGCCTATGCTCTTCCACAGAAAGGAACACAGAAAGAAACAAGGATATATATATATATATATATATATATATATATACACGTATATTTCGATGGGTGAATGAATGATCCTATGTTTACTGGTAACATGGAAAATTCAATGAACCGTTACCAGGGTAGCAAATTCACGCCAGAAACACGGTTGAAGCAACCTATCCAAAGGTAGAAACTCTGGGTTAATGTGCAGTAATTTGTGTGTTATAGATGAATAAATAAATAAATGGAGTTGAACGAAGATGTTAATAAAATTCCTTTACTTTCGACATATGTTTCGAAGACAACATGGTTTTATTCCAAAGGAATAAACGGTGTAAGATGCAATCTTCTCATCAGGAAAGAAAGAGAGCCTATCTCAACAACAAGACATTATAACAATTACGATGAATGCCTACATGATAAACAGAACGTTATTAAGTACTTAATTTGAACACAATGGAACCATAAAGAATCAAGGCATATCAAAGTGAAGTATGCCCTAATTGGCCAGACAAAACCATGCAGAGCTGACAGTGAAGTAAACTATTATCCAAGCACAGAAGGCATTGATGAAGTAAAGGCACCATTGTTGAGTTGTTCACAATACCAATGCTACTCAAAGTATCCAATAAACAATGGAACTTTGAGTATGGCATGAAATAACAATCAAAGCAGATGAATGGTTTTTCAAGTGCTGTTACAATTGTTTCATTCAGTACTTTGTCATGATGATAAAATTATTTTGATTACACAATACACCATGCAATTCCTGTGCTCATCAAGCAACTTCTCAAAATAAGTGTTTAACAATTTGTTGAGTAATCCATGTATTGCGTAATCTAATTAATCTAAATAATTGTTTTATGTTTATGTTGAAACGAAAGCTCTTAACAAAGCAATTGGAGCAATACTCTTACTCTCTTTTACTCTTTTACTTGTTTCAGGCATTTGACTGTGGCCATGCTGGAGCACTGCCTTTAGTCGAGCAAATCGACCCCAGGACTTATTCTTTGTAAGCCTAATACTTATTCTATCAGTCTCTTTTGCAGAACCGCTAAGTTACGAGGACGTAAACACACCAGCATCAGTTGTCAAGTGATGTTGGGAGGACAAACACAGACACAGAAACATACACACACACACACACACACACATATATATATATACACATATATACGATGGGCTTCTTTCAGTTTCCGTCTACCAAATCCATTCACAAGGCTTTGGTTGGCCCTAGGTTATAGTAGAAGACACTTGCCCAAGGTGCCACGCAGTGGGACTGAACTCAGAACCATGTTGTTCGTAAGCAAGCTACTTACCACACAGCCACTCCTATGCCTATGCAAACACAAATACATATAAACAGAGAGAAAGAAAGAGAAAGAGCGAGGGAAAGAGAGAGAGGGAGGGAGGGAGAAAGAGAAGAGAGAGAGAGGGAGAAAGAGAAAGAGAGACAGACAGACAGAAAGATAGATAGGTATATATACATGTACAATGAAGCTTGTTATCGGAAACCCTCACCATAGAATATCCTAATTTCCTATCTTCTGATGTGTGTGGATACGAGTTGAGAGGGAAATTTTTCGGAATGCCTCCGTCTCAAATTTTATCATGGCCAGCTGGCTACTTGAGGCAGTTGATATATATTTGTGAAAGAATTGTTCCATGCTATTCATCCCACAACATGATACACATTCAATTGCACAATCATTCATCTCTTGCCCTTAAGATGTTCATCATTTTATCAAAAATATTAATCCAAATACCTTCCTTTTAGGGACTTAAAACGCTTCTCTCTTTTGCATTTTGCTTTCTGTTTATATATAATATATATATATATACAAAAATTCTATAATTATTCTATACTTGCATATATATATATATATATATATAAATTAGAAAAAATCCACCTTTTATCAATTCAATAATGAAAAATTAAATTATACCATCTAGGAAATTACATATTATAGACAGATTAAATATAAGATAAAACATATAACAATGATTAAGTAATGTGCAAAATAATAAATAAAACCTATATATTTGGTATAATTATAGAAATTTTGTATATATATATGTGGTTGGCATTAGGAAGGGCATCCAGCTGTAGAAACACTGCCAGATCTGACTGGCCTGGTGCAGCCTTCGGGCTCCCCAGACCCCAGTTGAACCGTCCAACCCATGCTAGCATGGAAAGTGGACGTTAAATGATGATGATGATGATGATGATGATATATATATATACACAAAATTTCTATAATTATGAGTATAATTATAATTAGGGTTCAGCAAAAATTTTTATAATTATGAGTATAATTATAATTAGGGTTCAGCAAAAATTTGCTTCACCACATTCCGAAATTTAGAAATAGCAGTTAAACTACTATTTCATTACCATAAGAAAATTATAATTATACTCATAATTATAGAATTTTTGTATAAGTTTACCGATAATGGTTCTTTTAACATACCAAACTACTTGGTAAAATTATTAATTGTTAATTAATTAATTAATTTTACCCATTTATTATTATTATTGATATATATATATATATATATATATATATGTGTTTATTTATGTTATGTGTGTACATATACGTGTGTATATATATATGTATATATATATATTTGAATAATGTGGGGAAAATGAATTTTCAAATCAGTCAGGTACAACCCTTTAGCTTTACATGCATCTGCATATCATGCAGTGGGGTCTCGATTATAATATATTTATATATATTTATCTAGAAATATACAAAATATATAATAATAGAAATTAATGATATATACTCATAATATTACTTCTTGCATTTCAATCAATATCTATTGATTGAAATCCCAACAACTGAACTATCTATCTATCTATCTATCTATCTATCTATCTATCTATCTATCTATCTATCTATCTAAATATATATATATAATTAAAATAATCACCTTACTTTTAAATTTTGTATGATAATACTGTACTAAGTTATGGTGTCTCAACTTAAGTACCATATTTAATTGAATCTAAATGTTTTGCTGAACTCACTCTACCAAACCCAATATATATATATATATATATAATATATATATATATATATATATATACATACTACTCAAAATATGCAAGAATATTCTGTTGCTTATTTTGGTTATAATCACCCGATTTTGAATATATGGATAATACCATACTAAATTCTGGTGCCTTTAACTAAGTGCCATATTCATCTGATTCTAAATTTTACTGAACTTATATATATATATATATATATATATATATATAATATAATATATATATATATATTTATATGTATATATATATATATATGGTGGCCCAAAGTAGTTTACAGCTATTCAACTATCTCTTTCGCATTCATACATTGACAGTTTAGATCTTAATTATAAAAAAAATATGGAACCATTATTCTATGCTAATTTAGTTAATTTTGTCAAGCTCCCTTTTCAGTTTGTAAGATGGAAATTTAAGTATTTTAAAGAAAATGTTTTAAAAGAAATTTAAAGTGCCTACGTGATAACTGTAAACCTG
>NC_043007.1:21281457-21283957 GCF_006345805.1 Octopus sinensis
TTAGTCGAGCAAATCGACCCCGGGACTTATTCTTTGTAAGCCCAGTACTTATTCTATCGGTCTCTTTTGCCGAACCGCTAAGTGACGGGGACATGAATACACCAGCATCGGCTGTCAAGCAATGCTAGGGGGACAAACACAGACACACAAACATATACACACGCACACATAGATACATATATATATATACACATATATATATACATATGAACATGTATATAGACGCAGGCTTCTTTCAGTTTCTGTCTACCAAATCCACTCACAAGGCATTGGTTGGCCTGAGGCTATAGCAGAAGAGACTTGCCCAAGATGCCACGCAGTGGGACTGAACCCAGAACCATGTGGTTGGTAAGCAAACTACTTACCACACAGCCACTCCTGTTCCTACTGGGTATCTTTTATCTTTTACTTGCTTCAGTCATTGGACAGCAGCCATGCCGGGGTACTACTTTAAAGGGATTTAGTTGAATTAATTCATCCCCGGTACTTATTACTTTTTTTAAAGCTTGGTAATCATTCTATTGGTGTATTTTGCTGAACCACTAAGTCACAGGGATGTAAACAAACCAACATCAGTTGTCCAGTTATGGAGGCCAAATGTAAACTCAAATATGCTCACACACAGATATATATCCAAGTTTGTATGATTGTATATAGAACAATATATTAATAACCAATGAAATTCCAATCTAGTCTGATTTTCCCATTTTATTATTTACAATTTTTACAAATTTTACAATATACAATATTATAATAATACAATACTATAAGTTCATTGTGATAAAACTAGTACTTTCATGCGTTACACAATCATCAGGTTTATGTTGTAAACCCATACACACATACACCCATACAAACATGCACACATACACACACACATAGATACACACACAAAATGCACACACATACATACACACACGCAAACATGCACATACATACACATGTGCACACATACATACATGTATGCATGTGTGTGTGTATGTGTATATGTGTTGTGTGTTGCATGTGTGTGCTTGTGCATGTGCATGTATACATGTGCGTGTATGTGTATGTGCATGTTTGTGTGTGCGTGTGCATTTTTGTGTATGCATGTGCATTTTTGTGTATGTGTATTTGTGTGTGTATGTGTGCATGTAAGTGTGTGTGTGTGCATTTGCATGTGTGTGTGTGTGTGTTTCGTGTGTATGTGTGCATGCGTGTATGTGCATGTGTGTGCACGTGTGTATGTGCACGTGTGTGCATGTGTGTTCAGAGGTAGAGAGAAACATTACAATTTACTAACTGGCCATGATTGACATAACCATTGTCCCTCTCCTCAGACACATAAAGAGAAATATGCTCACACACATAAACATAAAGAGAAAAAAGAGAGTGTTCCTCATACTAAATACAATTATGGAAGGATCTCACTTATGTAGCATAAAGAGTTAAAAAAATGTAGTCAAACAGACAATCCAAGCAATTAGTAAACAAAGTTCTCTCCTGAGATATTTCGGTTCTGAAAAACAATAAGCAAGGGAGATAACATCATTAAGATTAGATAATCAAACTTTTCGGTCAATTAACAGCAATGGATATTGGAGGTGATCTGAAGCTTTCATCAGTCGGCTTTTAACACTTGATCCACTCTAATCTGCACAGACACATAGATACACACAGACACACATACATATGTCATCATCATTGTTTAACGTCCGTTTTCCATGCTGGCATGGGTTGGACGGTTCAACTGGGGTCTGGGAAGCCAGGAGGCTTCACCAGGCTCAAGCCTGATCTGGCAGTGTTTCTACAGCTGGATACCCTTCGAGAGTGTAGTGGGTGCTTTTTATGTACCACTGGCACAGGGGCCAGAGGGGGATGGCAATGACCATGATTGGCTGGTGCTTTTTATGTACCACCGGCACGGAAGCCAGTCAAGGCGGTGTTGGCATCAACCACATTCAAACAGTGCTTTTTACATGCCACTGGCACGGGGATCACAACTACAATTTCCATTTGATTTTCATTTTGATGTACTTGACTCAATAGGTTTCCTCAAGCATGGCATGTCACCCTACAATCCAAGGTACTTTTGAGTCGGCTGGTTATGCGACACTGGTGTATGTTACAGCTGTGAACTCACTTAATTCATAGTCACAGCATATCTCCAGAGGTCTCAGTCTATGTGTGCGTGTATATATATATACATATATATATACACACATACACTTATATATATACATATATATACACTCACATAAATATATATATCTATATATATGTGTGTGTATGTATATGTATATGTGTGTATGTATGTGTTTGAGGGTGTGCATATGTGTGCACATGGGCATGTGTTATTGTCTCCTTGCCTTGATCTTGATTTCATGTGATAGTTATTAACAAATGTCATCATCATGCAAGCACAGTCTTTCATGGTAAACATTTCTGGCCTTGGGAAATATTACAAGCTTGGAAACAAGTGAGAGTTAGTGATAATAAGGGCATCTGGGCATGGAAAATC
>NC_043007.1:21288957-21293957 GCF_006345805.1 Octopus sinensis
TGCCTTCCTTTTTAACCATTTACGCATTGGGGACATTAACGGAGAGCAATTTATTGATTATAGAAAATTATAATTACACTCAAAACGTTTATCTTCACTTTGCATGCACTACAAAAGTCACTAAACTATTTAACACCGATGCCGAGTACTATTTTCAATGATCACTGCACATTTATTAGTGCCTAAACCAAAATCCTCCTCCTCCTCCTCCTCCACCACCACCACCACCACCACCACCACCACCACCACCACCATCCCCACCACCACCTCCTCCTCCTCCTCCTCGTTTAACATTTGCTTTCCCTGCTGGCATGGGTTGGATGGTTTGACTGGGAACTGGCAAGCCAAGAGGCCGCACCAAGCACCAATCTGATCTGGCAATGTTTCTACAACTGGATGCCCTTCCTAACGCCAACCACTCTGAGAGTGTAGTGGGTACTTTTTATGTGCCACTGGCATGGGAGACAGTCAGGCGGTAATGGCATCAGCCATGTTCTGATGGTGCTAAACATAGAGGGGACAAACAAGGACGGACAAAGGGATGAAGTCAATTACATCGACCTCAGTGCATAACTGGTACTTAATTTATCAACCCCGAAAGGATGAATGGCAAAGTTGACCTCGGCGGAATTTGAACTCAGAACATAACAGCAAACGAAATACTGCTAAGCATTTCACCAGGCATGCTAATATTTCTGCAAGTTCGCCGCCTTACAATTCTACATAGATTCTGACAACCAAATTCACTCAAAAAGCATTGGTCAGCCCAGGGCAATAATAAAAGACACTTTCCCAAAGTACCATGCAGTAGGACTGAACTTGTTGTTGTTGTTGTTGTTAAGCAACAAGATGGGTAAGGGTGATTAGGTGATGGTCTAGGGCTTAGGGGCAGGAGATCCCAGACCTTGGAAAAAAAAAAAATACTTTGGTGGTCTTGTTGTAGTCGAGGGCTCTTCATTGACGCCCGACACCACTGGGAGGTAGCCCTCGAAGTCGCTTGAAATGGAGATCTCCAGGTCCAAATTCTTGAATGGCTAGGACTGAACTTGGAACCACATGGTTGCAAAGCAAGCTTCTTAACCACACAGCCATGCCTGTGTTTATATATAAAAAAACTTCCGTTCATGTGGCCTTTCATTCTTGGCTTTCTAAGCATTTGTCAATAATTCTAGACTAAACAATCCCACGCAAAGACAATTTAGCACAAAGACTGACAATAACAAAACTATGGAATGGAAACAATTGTGATACAAACATTAGACGGTTTTTGCATGAATGTGGACAACATTTTCATACATGTTTCATGCATAAAATTTTGTGTTTACTAATGTAAAGCAGTGTAAGTTAATTTGGAGGCTGAATTATTTAAAAATTATTTTTGAAAATTAATTAACTTTTGCAGACCAATTTGGTAGCTAATAAAAGACACTATTATATAACATGATATTTTTTTTTATGGGGATGTGAGTTCCACATAATATATTATCGAATAAATAATTACATTTTTTTCTTACTTTTTCTCAATTTTATATTAAAAACAAATAATAATAATGATAATAATAATTTTGTCTTGGTATAAAAGATGGGCTACAACAAATATTCTGCTCAACATCACAGATTTGCTTGTCAGTTGTTTGACCTTAACCAGTTGAGCATGTTCCTTAGTGGTTGACGATATGTGCATCTCTGATCACGAGCAGAAGTAGTGGGGGAGCATCACAGGCGTGTGTTGAGAGGGATTCTTTTGGGTTTGGATAATTCACCTATGGAAACATGGGTGTTTCGTTCATCATCCTTAAACAACCCTTATTCAAGGACCTTTTGAGTAGGATGGGTTACTCGACCAGAAGAAAATTCTAACTGGGCTCCACCTGCAAGGTCATGTGCTGTTTATCTTGATATGAGATCACAATGTTGCGCAGATATGGTTGTGATGCATATGCCTAGTGTACCTATATCAAACAGGTAGTCATGATGGGTATACTGGGCTTTGTATATTTTTCCCCAGTGTCACTTTGATGGCATGCACTGCTCTCTCACTCAATAATAATAGTAATATTATAATAATAATAATAATAATAATAATAATAATAATAATAATAATAATAATAATATAATAGCAGCAGCAGCAACAACAGCAGTAGCAGCAGCACAAGATATTTCACTACTGCCCTTGCCACATTCTCTCCCCAAGCTTTCAATCAAACTATAACAGCTCTTATCCCTCACTCACCCCAGGATGCTGGGTGTGTCTTGGCAAGTGATTGTAACAAACAAGCAGATTAAAAGTAGATAATAGAACGTGAAGGGCTACAAAATGCAGTTCAGTATTCTGCCTTGGTGTGCTAATGATTTTGATGAAGTACCCTAATAACCCTTTCTACTAAAGGCACAAGGCCTGGAATTTCAGGGAATGGGGGTAAATTGATTACATCGACCTCAGTACTCGACTGGTGCTTATTTCACTGACCCTAAAGAAATGAAAGGTAAGGTCGACCGCAGTAGGATTTGAACTCAGAATGTAAACATGGATGAAATGCCGTTAAGCATTTCACCTGACATGCTAAGGATTCTGCCAGTTCATCGCTCTTGAACCACCCTAATAATCCTTTCTACGGCAAACACAAGGCTTAATTTTAGGGGAAGGGATTAAGTCGATTAGATCAACCCCAGTGTGTAACTGGTACTTAATTTATCGACCCTGAAAGGATGAAAGGCAAAGTCAACCTCGGTGGAATTTGAACTCAGAACGTAATGGCAGACTAAATACCTATTTCTTTACTACCCACAAGGGACTAAACATAGA
Source organism: Octopus sinensis (assembly GCF_006345805.1). Classification (NCBI taxonomy): domain Eukaryota; kingdom Metazoa; phylum Mollusca; class Cephalopoda; order Octopoda; family Octopodidae; genus Octopus; species Octopus sinensis. The sequence goes on from NC_043007.1 coordinate 21,291,764, forward strand.
GGGAACAAACAAGGACAGACAAACGGTTTAAGTTGATTATATTGACCCCAGTGCATAACTGGTACTTAATTTATCAGCCCCAAAAGGATGAAAGGTAAAGTCGACCTCGGCGGAATTTGAACTTAGAACGTAAAGACAGACGAAATACCTATTTCTTTACTACCCACAAGGGGCTAAACACAGACGGGACAAACAAGAACAGACAAATGGATTAAGTCGATTATATCGACCCCAGTGCGTAACTGGTACTTTATTTATCGACCCTGAAAGGATGAAAGGCAAAGTCGACCTCGGCGGAATTTCAACTCAGAATGTAACAGCAGACGAAATACCTATTTCTTTACTACCCACGAGGGGCTAAACACAGAGAGGACAAACAAGGACAAACAAACGGATTAAGTCGATTATATCGACCCCAGTGCGTAACTGGTACTTAATTTATTGACCCCAAAAGATGAAAGGCAAAGTCAACATTGGCGGAATTTGAACTCAGAACATATCAGCAGATGAAATACCGCTAAGCATTTCGCCCGGTGTGCTAACATTTCTGCCAGATCCCCACCTTTGGATCACCCTAATAGTGATAATGATAATTCAAACTGAAGCCAAGAGTGATGGTGTAGTTTTAATTAACTAAAATGCTGCAAAGATAAACTGAAATAGGATAATGCAATAATTGTTGGGGAAAATTGAGAAATAATTGGTGTTTTATTGATGATAGTTCAATAAATACTTCTGTTGCTGCAATTTCATTCACTTTGCTCAACACCAATGTTTTAGTGCTTGTAAATTATTCTGATGATATATATAATTGCTGTACCATCCTGGACAACGTATTGACATGTGAAATATTCCTGAACTCCTTGCTTGTGTTTATTATGTTTTATTTTTGTTTGCTCTTCTTTCTTTATTCCATTCCAAATATTTCTTCTTGTAATTTTCAAGTGATTTTCTTTATTTTCTTTTGTTTTCCAAAATGTACAATTGATCCGATTCTTCTGTTGTTACATTGTATTTCGATCCAATTTTAGACAAATTAAATAGCAGAAAACATTTTAATTTTTATATCCACTGAATTGTTAGCATGCCAGGCAAAATGGTTAGTCGTATTTCATCTGCCGCTACATCCTGAGTTCAAATTCCGCCAAGGTTGACTTTGCCTTTCATCCTTTCGGGGTCAATTAAATAAGTACCAGTTATGCACTGGGGTCCATATAATCGACTTAATCCGTTTGTCTGTCCTTGTTTGCCACCTCTGTGTTTAGCCCCTTGTGGGTAGTAAAGAAATAGGTATTTCGTCTGTCGTTATGTTCTGAGTTCAAATTTCGCCGAGGTCAACTTTGCCTTTCATCCTTTCGGGGTCGATTAAATAAGTACCCGTTATGCACCGGGGTCGATATAATCGACTTAATCCGTTTGTCTGTCCTTGTTTGTCCTCTCTGTGTTTAATCCCTTGTGGGTAGTAAAGAAATAAGTATTTCATCTGCTGTTACGTTCTGAGTTCAAATTCCGTTGAAGTCAACTTTGCCTTCATCAGGCTGGAGAGTAAATCAACCGAAACGTTGTGGTAACAACAAGATGAGGACAAATATATGCCCAATGTAAATAATGTAAATAATTAACAGAATCCCTCATCTCTAAAATATAGAACCATATCCTGTTAAACATCTAACCTATTATTTCCCAACCATTTTTTACCTATGGAATCCCTTTGATTTCTACTTTCCTCTACTGGACCCTCATAGCTTTTTGATGTTTAAAAAAACCCTCTTTTATAACCGTATTATGTTTTTGTAATTAAATATTATTAGGAATTGTATTAGAAATTTGTTAAAATATTTTGTGCTTCATAGAAGTATAATCGATTTATTACATGTAAACTTTAACAACAAAATCTTATATCGGCGTGGCTGTGTGGTAAGAAGCTTGCTTCCCAACCACATGGTTCCGGGTTCATTCCCTCTGCGTGGCACCTTGGGCAAGTGTCTTCTATTATAGCCTCAGGCCGACCAAAGCCTTGTGAGTGGATTTGGTAGATGGAAACTGAAAGAGGTCCATTGTATATATATATATATATATATATATATATATATATAATATGTGAACAACAACAATGAAAAATACCTTAGGAATGAGAACCTAGGTTCGAAATTTCCCCAAGACACCTGATGAAGGCAGGAGGGTATATCAGCCG
>NC_043007.1:21298957-21306457 GCF_006345805.1 Octopus sinensis
GGTCGCCACTGCCCCCTGCCAGAGCCTCGTGGGACTTTAGGTGTTTTCCCTCAATAAACACAATCAACACCTGGTCTGGGAATCGAAACCGCGATCCTCCGACCGCAAGTCCGCTGCCCTAACCACTGGGCCATTGCACCTCCACTGCGCCTAGAGTAGAAAAGAATATTTCCCCATAGCCAGACATGTTTTCACTGCTTGATTGACAGTGGCACTCATTTACAGCTCTCATGTGATGTCAACATAAGAAGACCCAAACATACACACACTCACATGCATACATACTTATACACATACGTGTGCACACACATACACATGTATGTATGTATGTATGTATGAATGTATGAATGCATGAATGTACGTATGTATATATGTATGCATGCATACATGTATGTTTGTATGTATATATGTAAGTACGTATGTATGTATGTACAATGGGCTTCTTTCAGTTTCTGTCTTCCAAATCTATTTACAAGGCTTTAGATGGCCTGGGGCTATAGAAGAATACACTTGCTCAAGGTACCATGGAGCAGGACTGAACCCAGACCATATGGTTGGGAAGCAAACTCTTTAATCATACAGCCAAGCCTGCACCTATCCAGCCATGCCAGCACCTCTTGACTTATTTTTTTTTATATCTTTAATTTATGGGTGTGCTGAACATCATTTTATGGTAAATTTGAAAAACATCTTATAAAATAAAAGCTAAAATTTCAAGTTTTATGTTTCATAAACAAACACATAAACCTCCTCTTATTTACGGCCCATCTTTGCCGTTCAGGTCATTGCCCTCAGAACAATTCTTCATGGTTCTCAAGCTTCTTCTATATTGATGCTGCTGGTACTAATACTGAATCCATTGCAATCCTTAACTCTCTGCTATAATTTGATGACACCAGTGCCACCTGACTATGTGGTTCATGCCAATGTCGTCTGACATGGTTGGCGCCAGTGCCGCCTGACTATTTGGTTGACACCAGTGCCACCTAACTATGTGCTTGATACCAGTGCCACCTGACTATGGGGTTGGTGCCAGTGCCACCTGACTATGTGCTTGATACCAGTGCCACCTGACTATGGGGTTGATGCCAGTGCCACCTAACTATTTGGTTGACACCAGTGCCACCTGACTACGTGGTCGACACCAGTGCCACCTGACTATGTGCTTGTCACCGGTGCCACCTGACTATGTGCTTGATACCAGTGCCACCTGACTATGGAGTTGATACCAGTGCCACCTGACTATGTGCTTGTTACCAGTGCCACCTGACTATGGGTTGATGCCAGTGCCACCTGACTATGTGCTTGTTACCAGTGCCACCTGACTACGTGCTTGTCACCAGTGCCGCCTGACTACATGGTCGACACCAGTGCCACCTGACTACGTGCTTGTTACCAGTGCCGCCTGACTACATGGTCGACACCAGTGCCACCTGACTATGTGGTTGACACTAGTGCTACCTGACTATGTGGTTGACACTAGTGCCACCTGACTACGAGGTTGATGCCTGTGCCACCTGACTATGTGCTTGTCACTGGTGCCACCTGACTATGTGGTTGACACCAGTGCTGCCTGACTATGTGGTTGACATGTATACATATACAAATATACATGTAAATTTAAATTTAAAATAATAAGGGTGAAAAATTGAATATTAATTTGATTAATATGAATTTAAAACCAGTGGTGTAGCATATAAGACCATAGCGGATCTTCTAGCATAATTGATGTCCAGTTACAGTTCAACCCTGTTATATAATAGTTTCACTTTAATAGTTTCAGAATTAAAGTGAAAGCATCTGACATTACAATAGAGAGATGTTTTTGTTTCACTTTTGACACGTAGGAATGGCTGTGTGGTAAGCAGCTTGTTTACCAACCACATGGTTCCGGGTTCAGTCCCACTGCATGGCACCTTGGGCAAGTGTCTTCTACTATAGTCTCGGGCCGACCAAAGCCTTGTGAGTGGATTTGGTAGACGGACACTGAAAAGAAGCCCGTCGTATATATATATATGTATGTGTGTGTTTGTGTGTCTGTGTTTGTCCCCCTAGCATTGCTTGACAACCAATGCTGGTGTGTTTATGTCCCCGTTACTTAGTGGTTTGGCAAAAGAGACCGATAGAATAAGTACTGGACTTACAAAAGAATAAGTCCCAGGGTCGAGTTGCTCAATTAAAGGCGGTGCTCCAGCATGGCCGCAGTCAAATGACTGAAACAAATAAAAGAGTTAAGAGAGTTAAGAGTGTAAAGAGAGTAATACTGAAATAGTGGAGAAGATATGATATTGCTGTGGGCTCGCACTAGACAAGAAGTTAAAAATTGTAAGTCATGTGTAAAATTTGAATGAAATTGGTTATGTAGTTCTCAAGTTTTAGGGATTCACACAGACAAACAGACAGACACACATTCTCAGTTTTATATATATAGATAGATACATACACGATTGGCTTTTTTCAGTTTCCCTCAACCAAATCCACTCACTTGGTTGGCCTGAGGTTATAACGGAAGACACTTGCCAAGGTGCCATGCAGTGGGAGTGAACCTGGAACCATGTGGTTGGGAAGCAAGCTTCTTACCATACAGCCACACCCACACCTGCAGGCACCTCTCTCTCTCTCTCTCTCTCTCTCTTCCTCTTTCCCTCTCTCTCTCAGTATTCTCCCCATTCTCTTGATCTCTTTCACACAACTTTGACCAATTGCCATCAGTTATGAAGCCAATGATATTGTTAATAATTTGAAATAGGATTTAGGATGACCGATTCTTGTTTCAAAGGACACACACACAATATATATATATATATATATATATATATATGTACATCTAATGTAGGGTAAAATTTTTCAAAAAAAATTTTATCAATGGCCAGCATATTAAAAATACCTTTAAAGGTTAAATTTATAAACAACTTATAAATAAGGGCAAACGAAAAAATGTCTAATGCCAAATATGCCGAAACTAGACACATTGTCCATAACCATATAATTTATCACAATAAGCACGTTACTCGAAAAAGGTCGACAGACATTTCTAAAAAATTCCGTTATTACCATATCGGACCGATTTCAGGGTTAGTTCATAAGAACCTTACCTTCATCAGTGATAAATGCGGCAAAGAAATAAATGAAATACTCATACCCATGTGCTTCTTCCATGGGTATTTATCACTGACAAAGGGAAGGTTCTTATGAGCTAACCCTGAAATTGGTCGATATGGTAATAACAGAATTTTTTAGAAATTTCTGTCGACCTTTTTCGAGTAACGTGCTTATTGTGATAAATTCTATGGTTATGGACAATGTGTCTAGTTTCGGCATATTTGGCATTAGAAATTTTTTTCATTTGCCCTTGTTTATAAGTTATATACATATATATACATATATATATTAACATTGATTCCAGGATTCATAGTTACTGATTAAAAGCTGTATGTGTGCATTTGTTTTGGTGTGCATGCGTGAAGGAGAGATTGAGAGAAAGAGAGAGATTGAGAGAGAGAGAGAGAAAGAGAGAGATTGAGAGAGAGAGAGAGAAATTGAGAGAGAGAAAGAGAAAGAGAGGGAGACAAAGAGTAACTGTGTCTGCATAAGCCAGATAAACAGCCTATCTTCAGTGTCTTCCCTTATCCTATACCACAGCAACAGCAGCAGCAGCAGCAGCAGCAGCAGTAGCAGTAGCAGTAGTAGTAGTAGTAGTACTACTAGTAGTAGTAGTAGTAGTAGTAGTAGTAGCAGCAGCAGTTGTAGCAGTAGTAGCAGCAGCAGCAGTATTATTATTATTATTATTATTATTATTATTATTGTTATTATTATTATTATTATTATTATTATTATATTAGTAGTAGTAGTAGTAGTAGTAGTAGTAGTAGTTGGGGTCAGGACTGCTGCCCATAAGGATTGTGATGGTAACAACGTTGCTGGCAAATATTTCTTCTGAATTATTCTGATAGGGCAGACGGTGGAGGTGGTGGAGATGGTTGAGGTGGCGGAGGCACTGATGCTGGTGCTGTTGGTGTTGGTGTTGGTGTTGGTGCTGCTGTTTATGATGCTGTTGGCTGAGGTGGCAGTCACATCCTCTGATTAGTTCTAAGATATTGGCGGGATGGTCTCTTATTCTCAGATGGAATTTGCACTCCATATCCAGCTATTTTAAACTTGTCTTTAAATAACTTTAAATGGTATCTGTATCTCACGTAATTACATCATGTACGAACCATTTCATCCATCTAAAAGCACACACAGAAGAAAAAACATCTTTTAAATTCATCTTTTATTTATTTATTGAAATGCCAGACTTTTTGTCATATTATTGCAACCTGGTCACTGGCACCATTCTACAGCAACTGTTTGAAATTTAGTTGTGCCACCAAAAAAGGCACCCAGGAGTGACTGTGTGGTAAGAAGCTTGCTTACCAACCACATGGTTCCGGGTTCAGTCCCACTGCGTGGCACCTTCGGCAAGTGTCTTCTACTATAGCCTCGGGCTGACCAAAGCCTTGTGAGTGGATTTGGTAGATGGAAACTGAAAGAAGCCCATCATATATATATATATATATATATATATATAATAAATCTCTGAACGAGGTATATTAAATCTATGTATGTATATGTGTGTGTGAGTGTGTGTGTGTGTGTGCGTGTGTGTGTGTATATGTATGTGTGTGTATATGTTTGTGTGTTTGTGTTTGTCCCCCCAACATCGCTTGACAACCAATGGTGGTGAGTTACATCCCTGTAACTTAGTGGTTCAGCAAAAAAGACCGCTACAATAAGTACTAAGCTTACAAAAGAATAAGCCCTGGGATCGATTTGCTCGACTAAAGGTGGTGCTCCAGCATGCCCACAGTCAAATGACTGAAACAAGTAAAAGAGGTAAAGAGTAAGAGAGACCACTCTGCAGGGTGGTTGGTGTTAGGAAGGGTATCCAGCCATCAGCACCATGCCAAAACAGACACAGAAGTCTGGTGCAGGCTTTGGCACTAATGGCATTGCTCAAGCAGAGCCCCAGCCTCTGGCAGAAACCAATTATACTGGGTGATTCAAAAGTCGCCATACATAAGAACAATTTATTTTTTTTAAGGAAACAGTTTTTTTTTTATTTAACAGGCTCTAAATGGTTAGCATTGTTTTGAATACACATTGTAATACATTTACCTCACTCATTATGAACTTGTAATAGCACATCTGGTGATACATGAGCAAATGAGTTGGTACTGCGTTCCTCCAAATAATTTATGTCTGGCAAAAACGTTAGCACACCGGGCGAAGTGCTTCGCAGTATTTCACCCGTCGCTATGTTCTGAGTTCAAATTCCACCAAGGTTGACTTTGCCTTTCATCCTTTTGGGGTTGATAAATTAAGTACCAGTTACGCACTGGGGTCGATGTAATCGACTTAATACCTATGTCTGTCCTTGTTTGTCCCCTCTATGTTTAGCCCCTTGTGGGTAGTAAAGAAATAGGTATTTCGTCTGCCACTATGTTCTGAGTTCAAATTCCGCCGAGGTCGACTTTGCCTTTCATCCTTTCAGGGTCGATAAATTAAGTACCAGTTACGAACTGGGGTCGATGTAATTGACTTAATCCCTTTCTCTGTCCTTGTTTGTCCCCTCTATGTTTAGCCCCTTGTGGGTAATAAAGAAACATAATTTATGTCTTTTATCTTTTCATGATACACCATGCCTTTCAAATGCCCCCAAAGAAAGAACTCAAGAGGGCGCAAATCAGGGGATCTAGGAATTGTTTCTTATAAAAAAATAAATTTTTCCTGTGAACGGAGACTTTTGAATCACCTTGTTGAATAACAGAATAATAGAATAACAGAATATTTCATAATATTGATATGTGAGCAAATGAGTTTGTGATGCATTCCTTCAAATAATTTATATCTTTTATCTTTTGGTGAAACACCATGCTTTTCAAATGCCCCCAAAGAAAGAAATCAAGAGGGGACAGATCAGGGGATCTAGGAACTGTTTCTTAAAAAAAAAGAAATTTTTCCTGTGTAGGAGACTTTTGAATCACCTTGTTGAATAACAGAATAATAGAATAACAGAATATTTCATGATATTGGTTATAATGCCACTTGTAGAATCATTGGTTGTGATAATGGTTGTGGTGGTGTTATTGCCAGTCTTGGCTGAGCAAATCTATGATCAAAGACACTTTGGTCACAATCATTTTGCCTTTGTTTCTGGGCATGATTTATATTGGTGCTTAATTAACAAACCAAATGACTAAATGCAATTAACCGACCCCATAACTCTCGATATGTCAAACACCATATGGCAGCTTCTAACATCTTTTATCTATTGTTTTTTACTTGTTTCAGTCATTGGGCTGTGGCCATGCTGGGGCACAACCCTGATAGGTCTTGGTTGAATGAACCAACCCCAGTACTTATTGTTTTAAAGCCTGGTACTTCTTCTATCAGACTCTTTTGCCTTTCATCCCTTCAGATCAATAAAATAGGTACCAGCTGAGCAATCGACTGTTCCCTACCTCAAAATTTCAGGCCTTCTGTCTGTTGTAGAAAGGATTATTATTATAACTGAGTGAGTGAGCAGTACATTATTATTATTGTCAAGTTTGCATCAACTATTTTAAGTTCCACTTGGAAAGGAAAGTGAGGGTGGAATAAGAAGTGCGACATCCCAGTGGCTAATAAAGAAATTATTATTATTATTATTATTGAGTGAGAGAGCAGTGCATGCCATCAAAGTGACACTGGAGTACAAATATACAAAGCTCAGGATATCTATCATGACCACCCATCTGATAAGGGTGCACCAGGCACATGCATCACAACCATATGTGCGCGACATGATGATCTCATATCACGATAAACAGCGCATGACCTTGCAGGTGGGGCCCAGTTAGAATTTTCTTCAGGTTGAGTAGCCCATCCCGCTCAAAAGGTCACTGAATAAGGGTTGTTTAAGGATGTTGAATGAAACATCCATGTTTCCAAAGGTGAATTATCCAAGCCCAAAAGAATCCCTCTCAACACATGGCAATGATGCTCCCCCACTACATCTGCTCCTGATCAGAGATGCACATATCGTCAGCCACTAAGGAACATGCTCAACTGGTCAAGGTCAAACAACTGACTAGCAAATCTGTGGTACCGAGCAGAATATTTGCTGTAACCCATCTTTTATACCAAGACAAAACAATGTACATGATAACACTTCCAATCAGTTAAGATCAGAAGCCATGATATTTTTATTATTATTATTACTATTATTACTATTATTATTATTATTATTATTATTATTATTATTATTATTATTATTATTGCCTTTGCACAGCTTCTAATGCTGGATATGTACTACAGTGTCAGCTGTTCACTATAAGTGAACTAAGGTAACACCTCTTATTTTTCGAGCACCTTCCGGAGTATTTGAGCGGTTCCAAGCAGTGCTGTTTTCTGCGAGTGCTCCACCTTTATTACAGCCCCTGTTTGTTCCACGTACTTCTCGAGATTTTTGCTCACTGT
>NC_043007.1:21308957-21323957 GCF_006345805.1 Octopus sinensis
CTCGACTGTGTTAAGGCTGCTTTCCCCTGATGTTATTTATCTGTACGTGCCAGCCTGCACAGATAGCGTAATGGTAATAATTATAATAATGATTTCTGTCTTGGGTTCAAGGTTCTGAGATTTTTAGTGGGTGGGACATGGTTGGTGTAAACAAGCCTAGAACCACTCCGGATGCTAGAATGATAGTTATTTTATCGACCTCCGAAGGAGGGAAAGCGAAGCTGCTGCCGCCAAATCTTTGAACTCGAATTGTAAAAGGAAGTAATAATAATAATAATGATAATGATGATAATAATAACAATAATGATAATAATATTAATAATAATGATAATAATAATAATAATAATATTAATAATAATAATAATAATAATGATAATAATAATAATAATAATGATAATAATAATGATAATAATGATAATAATAACAATAATAATGATAATAATGATATAATAATAATAATAATGACAATAATAATGATAATGATAATAATAATAATAATGATAATAATGATAATAATAACAACAACCTAATAATATAATAATAAAATAATAATGATGATAATAATAATAAAATAATGATAATAATCATAATATAATTATAATAATATAAAAATAATATAATAATAAATGATGATAATAATAATAATTATAATGATATAATAATATATAATAATAATAATAAATAATAATAATAACAATAATAATATAATAATAATAATTATAATAATAATAAAAATACTAATAATAATAATAATGATTATGATGATAATAATAATAATATAATTATTATAATAATAAAAATAATAATAATAATATGATGATGATAATAATAATAATGATAATAATAATAATAATAATAATAATTATAAAATAATAATAAAAATAATATAATATATATGATGATAATGATAATAATAATATAATATAATAATACTAATAATTTATAACATAATAAAAATAATAATAATAATAATAATGATGATAATATAATATAATAATAATAATAATAATAAATAATAATAATAATAATAATAATTATAATAATAATAAAATAATAATAATAATAATATAATAGGATATAATAATATAATAATAATAATAATAATAATAATAATAATATAATAATAATAATAATAATTATAATAATAATAATAATGATGATAATAATATAATAATAATAATAATAATAATAATAATATAATAATAATAATAATATAATAATAATAATAATAATAATTATAATAATAGAGAAATAAATAGATGAGTGCCATAGGTATCATGTGAAATTGGTTGAACGATATTTTGGCATGCTAGATGCTGAAATATTGTTTGACCAATTTCACATGATAGCTATTTATTTGTCTATAACTTCATGAGGAGTTACCTCAATCCTATATATCTCAATAATAATAATAATAAAAATAATAATAATAATAATAATATAATGATAATAATATAATAATAAATAATAATATAATAATAATCATAATAATTAATATATAAAATAATAATAATATGAATATAATATTTTTTTACATTCACTAGTACAAACACTAAATCAAAACCAATATATGGCACCTAGCATAACAACATCAAAACTTTCAACCTGTTGTCTCTTGTGGTCCCTGGGTGAGACTTGGAGCCAACTTGTACAAATATAAAGCAAAAGTCAAACATAGAATAATAATAATAATAACAACAACAACAAAATCCTCTGGGATTTCCCAATCTAAACAGGTCAGGTGCTAGAGCATAACACTGGACTGGACAAGGTGGACCACACATGCTGTATAGTTGATGTTGTATGCCCCTTTGACCCACAAATAGTCAAGAAGGAAGACGAAAAGATAGATAAAGACAACTCTCTTAAGTACGAAATAGCCCGGATATGGAAAATGAAGGAGGTGAAGATATTGCCAATTATTGTTGGGTCTTTGGGGACAGTATCAGAAGGCATCAAGAGGAATATAAAGGAAATTGAAATAGAGTGCCCTGTAGAACTGTTACGAAAGGTTTGCCTCCATGGCATGGCCAGAATAATCAGGAAGGTATTAGCTGAAAAGATGGATAGCATGGTACTGTAGGCTGCAGGTAGCAAGCCCACTATGCATGAAAGACTCCAGGAGTTCCAATAGAACCTGTGATAAAGAGAAAACAACAATGATAATTTTGATAATTCTTTGAAATTTTGGCAAAGATGATAGTAATTAATTTTGAGGGAAAGAAGTTAATTATATTGATCCTAGTGCTTAATTGGCACTTATTTCATTGACCCTGAAAGGTTGAAAGACAAAGTAAACCATCACAGAATTTGAACTCAGAGTATAAAGCTAGAAGAAATTCTGCTAAGCATTTCTCCAGCATGCTAACGATTCTACCAGCTTGCCAACATGTAGCTGTTCAGGATCAAGCCATTAGGACGAATTTGATAAAAGCAAAGATTAACAAAATTCAGTCAGACAGCAAATGTAGAATCTGCAATAACGTAGACAAGAGTATCATTTATCTCTTAAGTGAGTGCAGTAAGCTAGCACAAAAAGAGTACATGCACAAGCATGACTGTGGAGAGATAAAACAGTGCATTGAGATGTTAGCCAAGTGTATGGCTTTGAAATAACAGGAAAGTAGTTTGAACCATAGACTGTGACAGAGAATACAAACTACAGGATCTTATGGGACTTCCCTATTAAGACTGACATGCTATTGAAGCAAGAAGACCTGATATGATTATAGAAGACAAAATAAACTGTGTAAGATCATACATTTGGCAATTCTCTATGATAACAGAGTTGATACCAAGGAAATTGAAAAACATTGAGTAATAGGCATAGGAGTGGCTGTGTGGTAAGTAGCTTGCTTACCAACCACATGATTCTGGGTTCAGTCCCACTGAGTGGCACCTTGGGCAAGTGTCTTCTACTATAGCCTCGGGCTGACCAAAGTCTTGTGAGTGGATTTGGTAGACGGAAACTGAAAGAAGCTCATCGTATATATGTATATATATATGTGTGTGTGTATGTTTGTGTGTTTGTGTTTGTCCCCCCCCAACATTGCTTGACAACCGATGCTGGTGTGTTTACATCCCCATAACTTAGCAGTCCGGCAAAAGAGACCAATAGAATAAGTACTAGGCTTACAAAGAATAAGTCCTGGGGTCAATTTGCTCGACTAAAAGCGGTGCTCCAGCATGGCCACAAGTAAAAGAGTAAAAATATTAGGATCTAGCTAGGGAGCTGAAGAGACTATGGAAGACTAGGACAACAAGTATTTCTGCAGTAAATGGTGCATTTGGTACAATACGCAAAATGTTGGCTAAAAGACTGGAAGATATTGGAGTCGAGGCTTGCATTGTTAATCTGCAGAAAAGTACCATTCTATATTCTGCAAGAATCCTATGGAAGATTCTTCAGATTTGTGGAGACTTTTTGTCACCAAACTTCGAGATAACATTCCTGCTAATTAAATTAGCATGTACTAGACTAATGATGGTGGTGGTGATGGTGGTTATGATGGTGATAATGGTGGTGGTAATTGTGGTTGTATTAATGGTGGTATGGGTGACAGTGGTGTTGATGGTGGTGGTGGGTGATAATGGTAGTGGTGGTGGTGGGGTAATGGTAATGATGGTGGTATTGGTGATAGTGGTGACAGTGAGGGCAATGGTGGTGTGGGTGATGGTGGTATTGATGATGGTGCCGACGTTGGTGACGATGGTGGTGGTGGTGTTGGTATTCACGGTGATATCAGTGATGGCGGTGTTGGTAAGGACGACGATGGTGGTGATGGTGACGATGGTAATAATATCAGTTCTTTAATTAGCCAATGATATTTACACAAAATAAACCAAAATAACACATCAAAATAAATCAAATATGCTAATTAAATTTTTCAACAGCTTATCACCATTTTACAGTTTGTTAGTTACGACAATTTAATTGCAATACAAAATTCAGTTTCTGTCAAAAAAATATTTAAAAAAATATTTTTAACAAACAAAATATTTTCATGCATTTTCTATTCCATATAAGCTATAAATTCAGATAATGATATTTGATTTCCAACCGAGTAAAAAAAGACCGCAAGTTAATCATCTGGACATTATCTTCTCATCTATATTCCGAGGATATCTACATTAATCTACAGACACATCTTATTCTTTCAAGCATGGAACTTATGGTCTGGAGATAACTTTTCTATAAATAGTCTCTGATAGCATTGATTCAATATATTGAGACAAATGTTGGTGAAAAAAAACACACACAAAATGAAAAAAACCCAATCTCGTATTTACTCGCCATTCTGGCTCTTTCTACAAGCAAAAAGCAAAAAGCAAAAAGAAAAAAGAAAAAAGTAAAAAGAGAAAAATATGATAATATAAAATATAAATAATGGAAAGTAAAGAGGTTTTAACATTCAGTAAACTTTTCACATGTAAAAAAAAAAGGACAAAAAAAAAACAACAAACAAACTAACAAACAAGAAGACTTTCAGCCACCAATCACAATAATTTCAACAATGATGGTTGGATATTATTATTTTTATTTATTATGCCAGCATAGAAAACGGATGTTAAATGATGATGATGATGATGATGATGATGATGATGATGAGGTTATATACATTAGGAATAACACTGGCTTCAGGGTGTTTTTCTTCTAAGCTTATGTAACATACATATACATACACATCTATCTATCTATCTATCTATCTATTTATCTATCTATCAATCATCCTCGTTCTCTCTCTCTCTCTCTCTCTCTCTCTCTCTCTCTCAATCTATCTATCTATCTATCTATCATCCTCTTTCTCTCTCTCTCTCAATCTATCTATCTATCTATCCCTCCATCCATCTCTCGCTATCTCTCTCTCTATCGATCTTTCTCTGTCTCCCCCCTCTCTCTCTCTCTATCGATCTTTCTCTGTCCCCCCCTCTCTCTCTCTCTCTATCTATCTATATATATATATTTATAGACACACACACACATACACATATATATGCAGCAACGTGAAATGATGTATTTTGCTCAAGATCACAACACATTGCCAGTCTAGGAACTGAAACCCTAATCTTGTGTCTGTGAGTGCAACAGTCTTACTACTGGGCCATGTGCTTTCTCACACACACACACACATGAGAAGAGATGTGTGAAGAAGTGCCATTCCGAAACAGATGAAAGAATCCATGGTAGAGGTAGACCCAGGAAGACATTGGATGAGGTGGTCAAACATGACCTTTGGACAATGGGCCTCACAGAGGCAATGATGAAAGACCGAGACCTCTGGGCATATGCTGTGATTACGAAGACCTGACAAATAAAGTGAGTTCATGGCTGTATCCTACACCAGCGTCCCATAGAAGCCCCAGCCCATCCAAAGTACCTTGGATCGCAGAACGGCCTGCTGTGCTTACTTTGGATCATGGGGTGACTTGCTGTGCTAGAGGAGACCGACTGAGTCAAGTACATCAACATCAAAACAAAAATCAAATGAAAATTGTAGTTGTGATACCCGTGCTGGTGGCATGTGAAAAGCACCATCCGAGTATGGCTGATGCCAGTGCCACTTTGACTGGCTTCCATGCTGGTGGTATGTAAAAAGTACCAACTGATCGTGGCCATTGCTAGCCTCCTCTGGCCCCTGTGCCAGTGGCACGTAAAAAGCACCCACTACATTCAAGGAGTGGTTGGCATTAAGAAGGGCATCCAGCTGTAGAAACACTGCCAGATCAGACTTGAGCCTAGTGCAGCCTTCTGGCTTCCCAGACCCCAGTCGAACTGTCCAACCCATGCTAGCATGGAAAACAGGCGTTAAATGGTGATGATGATGATGATGATGATGATGATCACAACACATTGCCAGTCTAGGAATTGAAACCATGAGCTTGTGACTGTGAATGTAACATTTGAACTACTGGACCATGTGCTTTCTCTCACACACACACACACAACATTTTCATTCTAACAGCTCCATACACAATTTATTAGTGGCCCAGGGCTATAGTACAAGACAAAAGCCTAAGGTGCCATACAGTGGGCCTGAACTTGAAGTCCCGTGGTGAGTTTCTTAATGACATAGCCATGCCTGCCCCTATTACAAAAAAAAATTCTTTAAAAAAAAATACATACATTTTAAAATCTTTTAGCTTTTATAATATTAAAAAACATAGACACCCCCACCCCGTTGATAATTACTTTGCAGTGAATTCAGGTGTTGAGTTGAAGTAAATTTAATTTTTGACATATTGCAGTGCCAATAATGGAACACAAAGAAATCAATAAGCTGGCAGTACCATGCCAGCTTGGCTGGCTGCATTCGTATAAATATACACTATATATATATATATATGTGTGTGTATGTGTGTGTATGTGTGTGTATGCATATATATGTGTGCATGTGTGTATATATATATATATATATACTAGCAGTATTGCCCGGCGTTGCTCGGGTTTGTTTCGACCCTTTAGAATTGGAATTTTTGAAAAGTAAAAATTTTGCATTATGTAGCTTTATATTCTCTTTAAGTGAACATTTTTCTGGTTGAAATACACCGAAAAATGACGACACAGCAGTCAAAAAAATCGTAAAAAATAGGGATTTTCATAGAAAAAAAGCACCTTTTTGATGTAAATAATTTTTGGTGTTAACATGGTCCAATTTGAATTTTTTCTTCTACGGAATGAAGAGCAAGCCTTCTATCATACTCTCAATTCTTGTCAACTTGCGCCGCAGGGTCTCGGAGGAGATAGTGTTAGTTGAAGGCTACCAAACCTGCCATACACAGATAACTTCAGATTTATATATATGGAGATATATATTGATAGAAATGGTAATACATCAAAAGAATGAAAGAGACCACGATATTATGTAAATAGAGGAATTTATCTGTAAATATAATATGTGACAATTATTCGGTAGCCATGATAAAACTCCGAGTCTCAGATGTCGGAGTGGAAATCCAAGCTGCCATCTCTTCAGTTATCCGGCCATTGAAAAAAATGCTATGAAAATGACTGTTAAATAAAGGGAACGTGGATTTCCACCTCGACATCCGAAACTCGCAGTTTTATCATGGCTACTGAATAATTATATAATTATAATTAGGCAAGTTTTTGCTGAACCCTAATTATAATTATACTCATAATTATTAAAATTTTATGTATAAGTTTACCGATAATGGTTCTTTTAACATACTGAACTACTTGGTAAAATTATTGATTATTAATTAATTAATTAATTTTACCCTTTATTACTATTGATATATATATATACTATATATATATATATATATATATATATATGTAGAGACAGAGAGAGAGAGATTGCTACCACTACACATTCTTTATTTCTCTCCTTGTTTCTTTCTGTGTTCCTTTCTGTGAAAGAGCATAGGCTCGAAACGTTAAAGACTTTTTCACTTCCCGAGCGTTATACTAATACATCTATTTGTTGTCTACACCACCTGTCATTGTCTTTCGATTTTTTTTGTGAATTCTCCCTATATATATATACACACACACACACACAATATTGAAAAAGATTTATTTAAATTTCTGTTGTACACGTGTTTCAATAATGGACACATTATCATACAATAATGGCCATCAGTTTTTCAGCATTATGGAAATATGTGAACAAGAATAAGTCCTTTTCAGTATTACATTATTCAATGGATTTTCTTTTCAATGTATATTGATTAATTAAGTAGAGAGATTTTTCATAAATCACATCTTTTTTTACATTGAGTTGCTAAATTATGGAAATTTGTTTGTGTATTAAAAAACATTGTTATAAATTCTTTCATTAAAAGTGTTCTGTACGTACATACACACATAAACATACATACATACATACACGCATACACGAATATATACATACATACATACATACAATACATACATACATACATACATACATACATACATACATACATATATGCACACATACATACATATATGCATATTTAAAAGTTTTTGTAAAAAATACTTGAAGTCACAATATTTTGTTAAAAATTCTTTACTATTTTATATTGAGCACTGCCTTAAATGGTGTTAGTTGAAGAAATCGACCTCAGGACTTATTCTTTGTAAGCCTAGAACTCATTCTATTGGTCACTTTTGCTGAACTGCTAAGTTACGGTGACATAAACACACCAGCATCAGTTGTTGAGCAATGGTGGGAGACAAACACAGTCACACACACACATAAATCTATACATATTTTTGTATAGTGAAACTGTATACCCTTCCAGGTAAAATAGACTTTGGGAAACAGACAAAAATTGCTGCAGCTCGGCTGGGATGTGTTACCCCACCCTCCATATTCACTAGATATTTCTCCTTCAGATTTCCACTAATTCAGGTCTCTGCAGAATAGACTTAATGGTAAAAATTTCAAATTCCTTGGATGACATAAAAAGATACCTTGATGAATGCTTTGCCATGAAACCAGCTCAATTCTTGGAAGAGGGTATTTTCAAGTTAAAGGAAAGATGGAGACGCATTGTGCAACAAAACAGTTCACATTTGGTAGATTAAAAATGTAATGGCAAGTATTTATTGACCTTTTTCTTTCCTTTAAAAATCGGCACGAACTTTCCAGAGAACCCAATATTTATTTATCCATTCGTTTATTTATTTATCTATTTATCTATTTATTTATTTATTTAATTATTTACTACTGCTGATGTTTTATGGTTAAAACTTGGTGATAGCATTCTGTAGTAGTTCCGTAGTGAAAAAAATTAGTACGTTGCTAGTCTTAGTTGAAGACATTTTAGGAGAGAAAGCAAATGGGTGAGATTTCTTAAAAGATAAATCTAAAAGCAGATTTATGTATCAACGCCACAGTCACACACCCCACCAATCTACACAGACACAGACACACACATGCGCATATACACATATACACACGTATCCACACACACATGCACACACACACACGTGCACATACACACTTAGTTGACAGCAGATCCCATTTGGAGATTTTGAGTTTTGATAAACATTTTTCGGCCTACACTCGCAAACTTAGAAAGCAGAATGGGAGGCCAAAATGAATAAATAAATGAATTAAACAGTTTCACACACACACACACATGCACACACACAAAAACACAAACACACGCACACACACAAACACACACACACGCACATACATGCACATACGTGCATGTGCGCACACACATGTGTGTATGCATATATGCTTATATTTGTGTTTGTGTGTATATATTTTTGTGTGTATATATATGCGTGTGTGTATATGGGTGTATGTGTATATATATATTTATGTATATATGTGTATATATATGTATATATATATGTATATATATGTGTATATATATATACATATTTATGTATGTATATATATGTATATATATATAAACATGCATATATATATATAATATATATATATATGTATGTATATGTATATGTATGTATGTAATATGTATATATATGTATATATATATATTGTTATATATATATATATGTATATATATATATATATATATATATATATTATATATATATATATTATATATATATATATATATATATATATATATGTATATATAAATATTATATATATATAGATACATATATATACTATATATATATGTATATATATAATACATATATATATACATATATACATATACATATATAATATATTTATTATAATATTATATATATATCTATATTATATATATATATATATATATATATATATATATATATATATATACATACATATGCATATATATATTTACTCATCATTCATTTCATGTGATTCCCTTGGACTGCTTACCTGGTGGGAAAACATTTCAAGTATGGATGGACAAAATGAGTACTGGGTGATACCATGATTCCATGATTGCTGACTGAATCTAATTGACACACGTACACACATACATACACACATGTATGTATGTATGCATATTTGTACATACATATGGATGCATAGATAGACGGATGGAGGGATATCTAGCGAGTAAGAAGGGGAAACAGACAGCCTAGGCATTTACCTCGGCCAGCACTCGCCCAAGCAGCAATTAATTGAATTTGTATAATGGAGAATTTCTCCGGTAGGAACATAGATAATCATTCTTTTGGTTATGATTAAATGATTGTGGAGGTCATTAAGTGCTATGCGTTATGTAATGGATGTGACCATATCGTTATTCGCATCCATGTCTTCATACGTGATATTTGGTTTGTCACCCACACAATGTTGATACAATTGCATACCATGGAATAAATGTTATACTTTTGAAACTCATTTCTTCACTTATCATATATGTGTATATATATGTGTGTGTGTGTGTGTGTGTGTGTGTGTGTGGTAAGTAGCTTGTCTACCAACCATATGGTTCCGGGTTCAGTCCCACTGTGTGGCATCTTGGGCAACTGTCTTCTGCTATAGCCCAGGCCGACCAATGCCTTGTGAGTGTATTTGGTAGACGGAAACTGAAAGAAGCCTGTCGTATATATGTATATATATATATGTATGTGTGTGTGTGTTTGTGTGTCTGTGTTTGTCCCCCTAGCATTGCTTGACAACCGATGCTGGTGTGTTTACTTCCCGTCACTTAGCGGTTCGGCAAAAGAGACTGATAGAATAAGTACTGGCTTACAAAGAATAAGTCCCGGGGTCGATTTGCTCGACTAAAAAAGGCGGTGCTCCAGCATGGCCGCAGTCAATGACTGAAACAAGTAAAAGAGTAAAAGAGTGAAGAGTAAAGAGTATGTGTGTGTGTGGTGTGCATATATATATATATATATATATGCATATATATATATATATATATATAATATATATATATATATATATATATATGTATGTATATGCATATATATATGTATATATACACAAACACATATATCTATATACATATATATATGATGTATATATATATTGGCCAGGCTGGAGCACCGCCTTTAGTCGAGCAAATCGACCCCCGGACTTATTCTTTGTAAGCCTAGTACTTATTCTATCGGTCTTTTTTTTGCCGAACCGCTAAGTTATGGGAGACACAAACACACCAGCATCGGTTGTCAAGCAATGTTGGCGGGGACAAACACACACACATACATATATATGACTGGCTTCTTTCAGTTTCCGTCTACCAAATCCACTCACAAAGCTTTGGTCGGCCCGAGGCTGTAGTAGAAGACACATGCCCAAGTTGCCATGCAGTGGGACTGAACCTGGAACCATGTGGTTGGTAAGCAAGCTACTTACCACACAGCCACTCCTACATGTCGAAAAACTAAAATTACTTTTGAAACCCATGTGATCCCTGCTATTTCTAGCATACTAAATGACCACGTAGAGGATGGACCACCCGTGAGTTCTTTTTAGAGAAAGAGAGAGAGAGAGAGAGATTATGACTGTGATAAGATAATGAAAGAAATCCACCTTCAATAATTAATGCTAGGATTGTACGCCTCATTCTACAAAGATGTCTTTTAGTGAATATTCTGGAAAGAATGGAATGGTGAGTGTGTGCTTATGTGCCTGTGTGTGTGTGTGTGAGTGTGTGTGTGCATGTGTGCATGTGTGTGTGTGTGAATATGTGCATGTGTGTGCATTTGTGTGTGGTTGTGTATGTGTCTGTGTGTGTGTGTGTCTGTGCCTGTGTGTGTGTGAGTGTGTGTGTGTATGTGTGCATGTTTGCATGCATGTGTGTGCATGTGTGCATGTGTGTGTGCATATGTGCATGTGTGTGCATTTGTGTCTGTGTAGGCATGTGTGTGTGTTTGTGTGTGTATGTGTGTATGCATGTGTGTGTGTATGTGTGTGTATGTTTGTGTGTGTATGTGTGTATGCATGTGTGTGTGTGACCGTGTGTGTGTGTGCATGTGTGTGTGTGCATATGTGCATGTGTGTGCATTTGTGTGTGTGTGGGCACGTGTGTGTGTATTTGTGTGTGTATGTGTATATGTGTGTGTGAGTGTGTGTGTGTGTGTGTGTGTGTGTGTGTGTGTGTGTGAGTGTGTGTGTGTGTGTGTGTGTGGTGTATGTGTGTGTGTGTACTGTGGTGACCGTTTTGGGCGAACTGGTTGTCAACATCTTTTTAAAAAACCCAGAGCCATTTGTTCACTTTTTGCAAGATATTGTAGCTCCACTGACATCATAACTTTTTCCAAAGTTATGATGTTAACGATGCTTCACAGTTTAATGACTTGATCCACCCATGCTGTGGAAACTCAGTTGGCCTTTTAATGTTTTGAAGTGACAGTTAATCACTTCCAGCAACGATTACTGTGAATATTAACCAGCCTTTCACAAACACTTTTCATCCAGTCAGTAAAAGCTAATAGGCTCACAATGGCCCGTGTTGGCATGATTTTGGTTGGCAATATCTTAGAAAGAAACTTGATGGAAATGTTTCTATCTACTTCTCAGCACAGCTTGTCAACATGCATCTCTTTTTGGCTCTGTTTCCTCTTTTACTTGTTTCAGTCATTTGACTGTGGCCATGCTGGAGCACTGCCTTTAGTCGAGCAGATCGACTCCAGGACTTATTCTTTGTATGCCTAGTACTTATTCTATCATTCTCCTTTGCCGAACCGCTAAGTTAAGAGAACGTAAACACACCAACATTGGTTCTCAAGCAATGGTGGGGGAACAAGCACAGACACACAAACATATCTACGTAAAAAGCAAATCGACCCCAGGACTTATTCTTTGTAAGCCTAGTACTTATTCTATTGGACTGTTTTGCCAAACCGCTAAGTTACGGGGACGTAAACACACCAGCATCAGTTGTCAAGCGATGTTGGGGGAACAAACACACATGTACATATATACATATATACGACGGGCTTCTTTCAGTTTCCATCTATCAAATTCACTCACAAGGCTTTGGGCAGCCGAGGCTATAGTAGAAGACACTTGCCCAAGGTGCCATGCAATGGGACTGAACCTAGAACCATGTGGTTCGTAAGCAAGCTACTTACCACACAGCCACTCCTACACCTGTTTATCTTCAAAATATCGATCCCAGTTTTTATGATGCTAAGCAATCAAGATATTTCTTTAAACTTTCATATGATGTGTTTAATTGTGTGGCTTGACGTGAACAATCAAATCTTCCTCAAATATTTTTCAATCTCAGACACAAAAATTATTTTCAAAAGACTCCCGGTGGCATGTAAAAAGGACCATCCGAACATGGCCGATGCCAGCACTGCCTTGACTGGCTTCCATGCCGGTGGCACGTTAAAAGCACCAACCGATCGTGGCTACTGCCAGACTCCCCTGGCACCTGTGCCGGTGACACGTAAAAAGCACCCACTATACTCGCGGAGTGGTTGGTGTTTGGAAGGGCATCCAGCTGTAGAAACACTGCCAGATCAGACTGGAGCCTGGTGCAGCCTCCTGGCTTCCCAAACCCCGGTCGAACTGTCCAACCCGTGCTAGCATGGAAAACGGACGTTAAATGATGATGATGATGATGATGATGATGTGGATGGTACACACTGAATCTGCAACCAAGATTCAAAATCTTGGTCTTCATGTTTCAGTCCATTGTTCTTGGAATTTGTACTCAGAATTTCTTTGTGTCCCCTGTAACAGGATGAAAGGTCTGTAACACTGGATGGGTGCAGCTCTCATCCTTTAAATCAAAATATTAATCGAAGGGAAGAGTCAATGACGACAACGATGATGACAATGATGACGATGATGATGATGAGTTTTATGATGATGATAATGATGATGAGGATGGTGGGTGTAATGTTGATGTTGATGATGACGACGATGACGATGATGATGATTATGATGATGATGAGTTTTATCATGATGATGATGATGATGATGATGAGGATGGTGTTCGTAATGTTGATGTTAATGATGACGATGATGACGATGATGATGATTATGATGATGATGATGAGTTTTACCATGATGATGATGAGTTTTACCATGATGATGATAATGATGATGAGGATGGTGGGCGTAATGTTGATGCTGATGATGACAACGACGATGATGATTATGATGATGATGATGAAATATGTATGTATGAGTATGTTTACTCGCTTGCATCTATAAGTGTATGTACGCATATGCATGTATGTGTATGCATATGTATGTAAGTTTGTGCATGTATATATATTCATGTAAATGCATGTATATGTATGTGTATGTATGTATGTTTGTGTAAGCATATGTATGTATGTGTATTCATATCTATGTAAGTTTGTGCATGAATATATATGTATGTATATGTATGTATGTGTGGCTGTATATATATGTATGTATGTGTATATGTGTTTGTGCAAGCATATGTATGTGTATGCATGTCTATGTAAGTTTGTGCATGAATATATATGTATGTATATGTATGTATGTGTATGTATGTGTGTCTGTATATATGTATGTACGTGTATGTGTGTTTGTGTAAGCATATGTATGTATGTGTGTCTGTATATATGTACGTGTATGTATGTTTGTGCAAGCATTTGTATGTATGTGTGTATCTATTTATCCATGCGTGTATGGTTTCGTGTCTCTTCGTCTTGATATCAACATGTTCGTTACTAACGAAGGTTACTAATGAAGGTTACTGTGAAATTATATCGGTTCATGTTTGAAGGACGAGACAAAAAACAATATATCAATTTACCTGAAAACAGGTGAGGGTTAGGGACAGGTGGGGCATTGGGGCCCAGGAAGTCTGCCTAAATGGAATTTGTAAGACTAACGTAAACATGGAAAAGCGGATGTTAAAATGGTGATGATGATGATGATGATGATGCATAACGCATGCATGAACACACACATGCATGTACTGACATCTGTGCACATATGCAGTTGCGCATGTGCATGTATGCACACACACATATATCTTTATCTTTTTACTTGTTTCAGTTTTTGGACTGTGGCCATGCTGGGGCTCTACTTTGTAGAATTTTAGCCAAATCAATCATTCTATCAGACCCCTTTTGCCAAACTGCTTGGTTACGGGTATGTAAAATCACCAACACCGGTTGTCAAGTGA
>NC_043007.1:21326457-21328957 GCF_006345805.1 Octopus sinensis
GATAGATAGATACATACATACATACATACATACATACATAGATAGATAGATAGATAGATAGATAGATAGATGCATAGATAGATGATGAATAGATAGATAGATACATACATACATACATACATACATACATACATACATACATACATACATGCATAGATAGATAGATAGATATATAGATATATAGATAGGTAGATAGGTAGATAGATAGATAGATAGGTAGATAGATAGATAGATAGATAGATAGATGATAGATAGATAGATAAGTAGATAGATTGATAGATAGATAGATAGATAGATAGATAGATAGACAGACAGATAGACAGATAGACAGATAGATAGATAGATAGATAGATAGATAGATAGATAGATAGATAGATAGATAGAGATAGATAGATAGATAAAGTGAGAGAGAGACACAGAGACAGACATATAGAGAGGCAGAGGGAGAGAGAGTCAGAGACGGGGGAGAGAGAGAGACAGACAGACAAACAGAGACAGGTGGGGAGAGAGAACATCAAAGTGTTTTTTTGCTGTCTTTCTCCTCCTCTCCATTCTATATTTCACTTGTAACGAATATACACCGGAATAGATTATATTTCAAAAACCGAATTGACAAACTTCCATTTATTTCTAATTAAATAACACAAGCAAGATGTAACAAATAAAATAAAGTATAAATAAAACAGAATAAAATGAAGTTTTAAATAAACAAACAACTAACAAAAATAGGTAGGAGATAGAAACTAATATTTGATTTTCTATTAAATTAGCAATGAAGGTTAAACGGAAAAACTCACTGACCATCTAGGCATGGAAATAATAGCTGTTTTTATCTAATATTCGCTTCTAATGTTGGCGCAAGGCCATAGACTTTCAATTTTTTTTTTTTTTTTTGAGGGGGTTTGGAGTCAAATATATCGATTCTGGTGGTTTATTGATATTTTCATTTTTCATTGACCCCTGAAAGAATTGAAAGACGAATGTGACTCTCGTGAGATTTGAACTTTGGTGATTCTGTCACTTCGCTCTACCCTCCCCAGCACCACCACCACCACTGACGAGAGACACTAAGTGAAAGTATATGACAGACATTGCCTCACTCTATAGAATTAATCGTCACCATCACCATCGTTGTTGTCTTCTTCATCTTCTTCTTCTCCTTCTTCTCTTCCTCCTCCATCTTCCTCCTCCTCCTCCTCCATCTTCCTCCTTCTCCTCCTCCTCTTCTTCTTCTTCTTCTTCTTCGCCTCCTCCTCCTCCTTCTCCACCTTCCTCCTCCTCTTCTTCTTCTTCTTCTTCTTCTTCTTCTTCTTCTTCTTCCAATCAGGACTCACGCCATTAGCCACAAAGAATAATCTCTAATTCGAGCCTACTCTAAGGTACTAAGAATGCGTCCACCAACCACACGCGAAAGACTGGCGGTTGCACGGGCGCGAAAGCTACGTTGTTATCCTCATTCCGTAAACGGTGGCTTTTAACGGGTGGAGAGCTGAACCATCATGTTGTACAGAGGATTCGCAATCTAGACTAGGGTCTGAAAGTTTACCACACCATAGTGGGTTACACCATGGTTCCTCTGCTTTCTGGCAGAAGTAGGAAGAAAGAGTGAGAGAAAGTTGTGGTGAAAGAGTACAGCGGGGCTGGTTTCTTGGTTTGTGTAGTTTATAAATTCTTCACCTGGATGGGAAGCCAGTCCATCACACGATTACTCACCTTTACCTGGTGAGTGGACTGAAGCAACGTGAAGTGAAGTGTTTTGCTGAAAAGCACAAGGCACTGCCCAGTCCAGGAATCGAAACCTCAATCTTACGATCACGAGTCCGATACCTTAACTACTAAGCCATGTGCCTCCACACTCACCTGAGTGTCACACCGAGGGATCTGACACCTTAACCACTAAGCCATTTGCCTCCACACTCACCTGAATGCTACAGAACTTTTGAAAACAAGACATTTGTACTACAGAGCCAGAGTCGGTTTCAGCCATTTGAGATGCTCTGTGTTTCTTTCAATTAATTTTAAATATAACAAAGAATTTAGTAAAATAACTTAGTTACCATTAAGCTAGTGTTAGGAACATATTAATTGTGACAAAGGTTTGGTAGAAGATTTTAATACAAAACTTTTGAAAACAAAACATTTGTACAACAGAGCCAGAGTCGGTTTCAGCCATTTGAGATGCTCGGTGTTTCTTTCAATTACTTTAAATATAACAAAGAATATAGTAAAATAACTTAGTTATCATTCAGCTAGTGTTAGGAACATAAATTGTGACTAAGGTTTGGTAAGAGATTTTAATTCAAAACTTTTGAAAACAAGACATTTGTACTACAAAGCCAGAGCCAGTTTTAGCTGGGTTGGTAACGAAAAGGTTAACCCTTTAGCATTCAGACTACTCTGTCAAATGTAATGATTATTTATTCACATAATTTTGAAATAATCATGCCTTATCTCATAGCTCTGAGATTCCAATGATGTAATTCTTCATTATTGAGAATGA
>NC_043007.1:21333957-21378957 GCF_006345805.1 Octopus sinensis
TGTTCATTCTACAAGTCTTCCAGACACAATTATCTCTTTTCTCTTCAATTATTCCACACGCAATTTTCATTTTTTTCATGTAGCATCTGTTTATTTCCCATTCATTTCTTTATTCTCTAACTTTTCCAGATACAATAACTCTTCAAACGTCTCAGACATTTATCACTTTTCACTTTTCACTGCTTCAAACATACCATCGAAATCTTCACACAATGTCTTTGCTCTCCAAGTCTTCTAGACACAACAACTTTTTAATTATAGGCGTAGGAGTGGCTGTGTGGTAAGTAGCTTGCTTACCAACCACATGGTTTCGGGTTCAGTCCCACTGCATGGCACCTTGGGCAAGTGTCTTCTACTATAGCCTCGGGCCGATCAAAGCCTTGTGAGTGGATTTGGTAGACTGAAACTGAAAGAAGCCTGTCGTATATATATGTGTGTGTCTGTATTTGTTCCCCCAACATTGCTTGACAACCGATGCTGGTGTATTTACGTCTCTGTAACTTAGCAGCTCGGCAAAAGTGACTGATAAAATAAGTACTAAACGTCCAAAGAATAAGCTCCGGGGTCGATTTGCTTGACTAAAGGCAGTGCTCCAGCATGGCCACAGTCACATGACTGAAACGAGTAAAAGAGTAAAAAAGCATTCCACAGACAATTTTCATTTTTTATGCTTCAGCTGCTTTAAACCTCTCTTAATTTTTTTCTCTCCAATTAGTGTAGACTTTTTTTTTTGTTGTCCGTCTGTTTCAGATACATGTGTTTTCCCTTCAGCTGTTCCAGGCACAACATTTTCACTCTTCAATTCTCATAGACACATCCTCTAAGTGTTCCAGACACAATTTTTTCTTTGCTAGCCAACTGTTCCAGATATACTCTCCAAACCTCCTTCACACAATATATCTTTACTCTCCAACCCTTCTTCACATATTACATCTTTGCTCTCCAATTATTCCAGACACATTGTTTCTTTAGTTTCCAATTCTTCCAACACAACAACTTTTACCTCTGTCTTTTCCAGACAATTACTCTAGAAATTGTTTCAGAAAATATCTTTCACTTTACATCATTTAAAACACAATATCTTTTATTCCACAATTGTGCCACACACATCCTCCAAGTCTCCTACACACAATATCTCTTTACTCTCAGAGTCTTGCAGACACAATACAAAATCTTTTATGTAGCATCTGGCTTAGTTGACATTTCTTTATTCTCTAAGCATTCCAGAGACAATATCTCTTTGCTCTTCAATTATTCCAGACGATTCTCCTTTGTTTTTATGTGGCATCTGGTTTATTTCACTCTAATTCTTTTACTCTGCAATTGTTCCAGACACACCTTCCAAGTCTTCTGCACATAATATTTATTTACTCCTCAACAGGAGTGGCTGTGTGGTAAGTAGCTTGTTTACCAACCACATGGTTCCGGGTTCAGTCCCACTGCGTGGCATCTTGGGCAAGTGTCTTCTACTATAGCCCCGGGCCGACCAAAGCCTTGTGAGTGGATTTGGTAGACGGAAACTGAAAGAAGCCTGTCATATATATGTATATATATATGTGTGTGTGTGTTTGTGTGTCTGTGTTTGTACCCCTAGCATTGCTTGACAACCGATGCTGGTGTGTTTACGTCCCTGTCACTTAGCAGTTCGGCAAAAGAGACCGATAGAATAAGTACTGGGCTTACAAAGAATAAGTCCCGGGGTCGACTTGCTCGACTAAAGACGTTGCTCCAGTATGGCCGCAGTGAAATGACTGAAACAAGTAAAAGAGTAAAAGAGTAACCATTCCAGATAGAATATGTCTTTATTCTATTATTATTTAAGATGCAATGTTTTCCACTTTCCAATTATTTCAGACACAATAGTCCTTTTTTTTTTTTATGTCACATCTGATATTTTTACACTAATTTCTTTATTATAATAGTTTATTATCAAAACAGATGGAGAAATTTTACAGAGAATTGTATGGTCCAGTCTTTAATGTAAAGTTTCACCATATAAATTGGTCTATTAAATCTTACTCAGTGTTTGGAACATAAATTAGCATGGAACCTTTTTAAGTTAATGGCATTTATATAGAGAAATTTAAAAGCTTTTTGAAATAACTTCCTTGGCCTATGCATGTACATGTGTTTATATATATAGATATATATATATATATATATATATATATATATATATATATATATTATATATATTTTTGGCTATGGTAGATGAGTTCAGCAAGAAATTTAGATTCAGATGAATATGGTACTTAGTTGTGGCACCAGAATTAGTATTGTATATCCATACAATTTCCCAAAGTAAGGTGATTAAAATCAAAATAAGCAACAAGGATATCATCCTTGTTGCTTATTTATTATATATATATATATATATATATATATATATATAATAAATAAGGGTAGAAATGATATTAATCAATTAAAACCAGTGGCCTAGCATATTTAAAAATCCGAAGATTAAAAATATTTTACATACAAAATTTAGAGGACTGACCACTAAAAATGGATATCAAAATCGCCATTTTCCACGAAGAATGTGTTATCAAAAAAAAACTAAAAAACTCAGCAAAAACTCAGCTGAGATTTTTTTTTGAGAACACATTCTTCGTGGAAACTGGCAATTTTGACATCTATATCTAGATATAGGCTGTCCATTTTTAGTGATCAGTCCTCTAAATTTTGTATATATATATATATATATATATATATATAATATATATATATATATGGTATGTATATGTATATATATATATGTGTATTGTGCTTATATATGTATATATATATATATATATATATATATATATATATTATATATATATCATCATCATCATCATCGTTTAACGTCCGTCTCCATGCTAGCATGGGTTGGACGGTTCGACCAGGGTTCTGGGAAGCCAGAAGGCTGCACCAGGCTCCAGTCTAATCTGGCAATGTTTCTACAGCTGGATGCCCTTCCTAACGCCAACCACTCCGTGAGTGTAGTGGGTGCTTTTTACGTGCCACCTGCACTGTATATATATATATATATATATATATACATATTCTTGTGTATTTGTATTTTGTTTCATATTTATATTTGCATTTTATATCTTCATAATTGTACTTTATAATCTCTGATGAGACCTTGAGATATATATATAAGTAACTCATTTTTAACTGCATACTGCCTCAATACATCTGACTAATATAGGCACAAACTATCTACAGGCTGAAACAGCTGTAAGATCCATTTTATATGTATTATTTTTATGGTATTATCTTAATTATTGATGTATATTGTTTTATTCTGTTGGATTTGGATGTTCCTATTTAATTAGTTAATAAATTATATGAATTGGTATTATCTGTAAGTTGATGATTGAAAGGAATCTATTCCTCCATTTTCTTATTTTGTATATATATATATGATGTTAATATATATATAATATAGATATATAATATAAATTATATATATATATATATATAATTATATATATATATATATATATGTATATATATGTATATATATACATATACAGGTTTAAAGGATGAGAGTGTTTTTTGTCCAGTTTATCACAAAACTTCATTGCATAGCAATATTCCAAGGTGTCCTGCATTCTGCACACTAATCAGTTGTGGCAAGCTGTGTTTAGTAGGGTGTGTTCAAAGCATTGTTACAGCTGTGTCTTTCAGGTTTTGGCAGGTCAGCCTATTAGATGTATTCTAATGATATACTATGAAGGCGCATGGCTCAGTGGTTAGAGCATCGAGCTTACGATCGTGAGGTTGTGAGTTTGAATCCTGGACCGGGCTGCGTGTTGTGTTCTTGAGCAAGACTCTTTATTTCACGTTGCTCCAGTTCACTCAGCTGTAGAAATGAGTTGTAACATCACTGATGTGAAGCTGTGTCGGCCTTTGCCTTTCTCTTGGATAACATCGGCAACATGAAGAATGGAGGCTGGTATGCGTGGGCGACTGCTGGCCTTCCATAAACAACTTTGCCCGGACTTGTGCCTCGGAGGGTAACTTTCTAGGTGCAATCTCATGGTCATTCATGACCGAAGGGGGTCACTCATGACGAAAGGGGGTCATTCATGACCAAAGGGGGTCTCCTCAATGATATACTGAATCGGCAAATATGTAAGACAGTTATAACTGCCTCTCCTAAACAAAATCTCAAAACTTCTGGAATGCACCTCATATCTGTATGTGTGTGCTTCTTTATGTTTGTGTAGGATCCCTCCACCACCTCTATTTCACAACTGGTGTTGGTTTGTTTATGACCCTGCAACTTGGTAGTTCATCGAAAGAACAAGTACGGAGCTTTTTTTTAAATTTTTATTTTTAAAAAGAGAAGCAGTAAGTCTGGGGGTTCAATTTGTTTAACTAAAACCCTTCAAGGTGATGCCCCAGCATGGCCACAATCCAATGACTGAAATAAGTAAAAGATGAAAGGCGAAAGATAGAAAAAAAATAAATTGAAAAATTAGGATTAAAGAGATAGAACAAGATGGAGAAGGAAGGGGGGAAGGAGGGATGGGAGGGGGGAGGTTGGAGGAGGAAAAAAGGAGGTGGAGGAAGGAGGTGGTGGTAGTGGTGGTGGTGTCGGCGGAGAAGGAAACAGAGTTTAACTTTCCGTTATTGATTTAGGCTCAGATATTTGTATATTACTCAAATATCATAATCTAATTAAACCTATTAATGATTGTTGTGTCCTGTTTCCTGCACACACACACACACACACACGCGTACGCACATGCACACACACTCATGCACGCATTCATACGCACACACTTCACACACACATGCAAGCACATACTTCATACACAGGCATACACACACACACACACATACAGACATACAACCAGTGAACCCCCCCCAACGAACACACACACACACATACACTTCCCACATGCAAAAATGCACACACACATATACACACACTTCACACACATGCACACACACACACATTCATACACACACACACACACCTGCAAACACATACTTCGCACACAGCAACCCAACTAACACGCACACATTCATACATACACACACACATACAAGCATATACTTCACACACAGGTACACATACACACACACATGCAAACTCACACTTCACACTCTCAGACATAGATCCAGTAAGCCACCAAACACACACACACAAACACACTAACTCCTTCTCTCTCTCTCTCTCTCTCTCTCCCTCTCTTCCCCTGCTGTTTCTATCATTTCTTTTTCGTTCTCTTCCTCCTTATTTATCTCTCTCTATTTTATTTCCTTTCATCTTTGACTCTCTCTAATTTTCTCTTTTGTTCCTATTCTCTCTCTTTTCTTTTCTTCACTCTCTCTCTCTCCCTACTTATCTCGTCTTCTCTACCATCTTCATCCCTTTATTTTCCCTTCTAGTTTTCTCTGATTATATTTCCCTCTTCAAAGGTGATGAGGCAGCAGAATCGTTAACACGCCAGGTGAAATGTTTAGTGGTATTTCGTCTGCAGTTATGTTCTGTGTTCAAATTCCGCCAAGGTCATCTTTGCCTTTCATCCTTTGGGGTAGATAAATTGAGTACCAGTTATGCACTGGGGTTGATGTAATTGACTTAATCCCTTCGTCTGTCCTTGTTTGTCCCCTCTGTGTTTAGCCCCTTGTGGGCAATAAAGAAATAAGAATCGTTAGCATGCCAGGCGAAACACCAGCATGGAAAATGGACGTTAAATGACGATGATGATGACGATGACGATGGTTGAGAGATGACAGTTTACTCAAAGTAACCACCCTTAGCTTCCACCACGGCCTCAAATTGGGTCTGGAACCTGGTATATGCATTCCTCACTATGTCTCTGGGAAGATCTTTGAACACTTCCTTGATCTTGGCCACCAGTTCAGCCCTGGTGTTGCAAGTAGAGCGGTTGGTGGGTTTCTCAACTGCACTAGCAATCAGTTTTGACTTTTCCTGGAAGGATGGCAAGGAGCTGAATCTTGGTGCCACGTGTATGGCCTTCCAGTGGCAAGCATCTCTGGCCACGGATTACCTGCAGTCTTCAGTAACTTCACTTAGCCATCTGAATTAAGCCTAAGGCTCTGTTCAAAGATGTGGGCTGGCATGACATCACCCTCACTGGAAACACTCCCAAAGACCATCACAGCTTGAAGGAACTTGGTTTCCATGATGTCCATGTCATGTCTTAAAGCCTTTATAATGTACACAGAGCATTGAGCAGCATGATGTCAGCATGTGAATTGTCATGATAGAAGTACTGTATTTTAACATCTATAAGGAACCCTTTTTAGTCAAAAATTAGGTTAAAAAAATATGGGAGTTTCTTATACATGGATAGTATTATAATCCCTTACAAAACCTTATATATAAAAACCGCTTATAGGCGTAGGAGTGGCTGTGTGGTAAGTAGCTTGCTTACGAACCACATAGTTCCGGGTTCAGTCTCACTGCATGGCACCTTGGGCAAGTGTCTTCTACTAATAGCCTCAGGCCAACCAAAGCCTTGTGAGTGGATTTGGTGGACGGAAACAGAAAAAAGCCCATCATGAATGACGGTGCCCCAGCATGGCCACAGCTCGTGAGCTGAAACTAGATAAAATAAAAAATAATTTTTTAAATAATATATATGTGTGTGTGTGTGTATGTTTGTGTGTTTGCATTTGTCCCCCCACCATCACTTGACAACCGATGTTGGTGTGTAACGTAGCGGTTCAGCAAAAAGAGACTGATAGAATAAGTACCAGGCTTACAAAGAATAAGAGCTGGGGTTGATTTGTTCGACTAAAGGTGGTGCTCCAGCAGGGCCGCAGTCAAATGACTGAAACAAATAAAAGAATAAAACCTTTTTTGCCAAATCTTCAGCCCCCAAAATTAGGTGAGGGTTTATACATGAGGGTTCCTTATACATGTTAAAATACAGTAATGCTTTTCCAATATTCAAATAGCTTCCAGTCCTCCATGTCAGCTAACTGTTTCTGAACTACAACTTTAATCTTTATTCTCTCCAACACTGCTGTTGAAAAAAATTTCTTGTGTCAAGCTGTTCCTGAAATAAGGGGACAAAAAAAGAATGATCAAATTTAGCAAGAAACACCTTGCGTGAACGTGTCATCCTTGGGTTTAATTCTTCACCCTTCCGTTACCATATTTTTAATGACATACACTCTGCTTTCGTTTTAATTAATTTTGAAAATAACGAAGAATTTAGTAAAACAGATTTGCCATTACCAAGAGGGAGAAATCATTAGCAGCAGCAGTGGTGAGGTTGGTGGTATTATTTGTGCATCTTTATTGCTAGACCTTGTGTGGTGGTGGTGGTGGCGGGGGGACAACGATGGCAACGACGATGGTTACGAAGATGATGATGATTCAAAAACTGAAGCCAGAAAAAAAAAGGGGAGGAATAGAAAATATCAATATTGAGGAGCTTATTAAGGTAGTTTGTTGACCTGTTGCATCAGTTGGTTGACTGATTACATTCATTTACTTTATCATTACTCTTTACTCTTTTACTTGTTTCAGTCATTTGACTGTGGCCATGCTGGAGCACTGCCTTTTAGTCGAGCAAATCGACCCCGGGACTTATTCTTTGTAAGCCTAGTACCTATTCTATCGGTCACTCTTGCCGAACTGCTAAGTTACAGAGACGTAAACACACCAGCATCGGTTGTCAAGCGATGTTGGGGGGACAAACACAGACACACAAACATACATATATATATATATATATATACATATATATACGATGGGCTTCTTTCAGTTTCTGTCTGCCAACTCCACTCACATGGCTTTGGTCGACCCAAGTCTATAGTTGAAGACACTTGCCCAAGGTGGCATGGAGTGGGAATGAACCCGGAACCATGTGGTTGGTAAGCAAGCTACTTACTACACAGCTACTCCTGTGCCTATTAATTAAAAAAAAATCAGGTATTGCCTGTCATTCTGTTATTCTTTCATTCTAATTACTTTTCCTCCCCCCATGTGTTGTTGTTGTTGTTTAACTCCACATCAGCTCTGTTCAAGTAGACATATGATCAAAGATATTTCATCCATGCCCATCCTCTTTTAATTGCATATCAGGAAATTCAATGTAATTTTCTTTATTAAACCCTTTTGTTACCATATTAATTTCGAGATGCTCTGTGTTTCTTTCAATTAATTTTAAATATAACAAAGAACTTAGTAGAATAACTTGGTTATCATTAAGCTAGTGTTAGGAACATGAATTGTGACTAAGGTTTGGTGGAAGATTTCAATTGAAAACTTATGAAAACAAGACATTTGTACTACAAGGCCAGAGGTGGTTTCAGCTGGGTTGATATCAAAAGGGTTAAGGTGACACCATCACTAGTGCTTTCTACATGGCACCAGCAGGAGTGATTTTAACCCTTTTGTTACCATATTTCTGTTGAGATGCTCTGTGTCTCTTTCAATTAATTTTAAATATAACAAAGAATTTAGTAAAATAACTTAGTTATCATTCAGCTAGTGTTAGGAACATAAATTGTAACTAAGGTTTGGTGGAATATTTTAGTTCAGAACTTATGAAAACAAGACATTTGTACTCAGAACCAGAGACGGTTTCAGCCAGATTGGTAACAAAAGGGTTAAAACATTATAGGTCTGGAAGAATGTCATTCACAGACACCCTAAAGGACCCAGGACTGATGTGGCCCTTTAGCTCTTTAGCTGCTCATCTAAGAGAAAGTACCTGCATACCAATTGCTCTCAACATTTTGCCTATAGACCCCATTGATTCCTGCCCTCCACAACCATTCGATGTATATATTAAAAAAATCCTACTTTCATTATCATCATTTAACATCTATTTCTCATGCTGACAGTTTGACAGGAGCTGGCATGGCTGGAGAGCTGCACCAGGCTCCAGTTGTCTGTTTTGGCATGGTTTCTACTGCTGGATGCCCTTCCTAATGCCAACCACTTTACAGAGTGTACTGGATGCTTTTGAGGTGGCACCAGTACCGGTACTCCTGTGTAGCACTGACCTCGGCGGAATTTGAACTCATAACATAACGGCAGATGAAACACTGCTAAAAATTTCGCCCAGCGTGCCAACGATTCTGCCACCTCACCCCCCTTGAAGAGGGAAATATTCTTTTCTGTTCTAGGTGCAAGACCCGAAATTTGGGGGAGGAGGCCAGTAGATTACATCGACCCCAGTATGCAACTGGCACTTAATTTATCAACTCTGAAAGGATGAAAGGCAAAGTTGACCTCGGCGGAATTTGAACTCAGAACGTAATGGCAGACAAAATACCTATTTCTTTACTACCCACAAGGGGCTAAACACAGAGGGGACAAACAAGGACAGACAAATGGATTAAGTCGATTACATCGACCCCAGTGCGTTACTGGTACTTATTTAATCGACCCCGAAAGGATGAAAGGCAAAGTCAACCTTGATGGAATTTGAACTCAGAACATAACGGCAGACAGAATACCGCTAAGCATTTCGCCCGGCATGCTAGGAATTCTGCCAGCTCGCTGCCCTATGCTGTGAAAATATTGACTTGTCTTTCCTTCTTGGCATATCCAGGAATGAAAATATGGCAAGGGAGATGGGGCTAGGCACTTGCTTCTGGAAACAGCCCAGCCACACCAGAGATGGTTAAATTACTGTCTCTATAATACCATCGACCAACAATGCAAAAGGGGCCAACAGAGTATGATTTAAGGGAGATTTGGTTGTTTTTACTTTGCAAACATGAACATGAAAGTAAATGAGAAAAAAATTCCAAAAAACCCGAGATTTTGAAATAATTTAACTGTGATGTAATTTGTTTTTATTGATAGCACAATCTAATATTTTCATAAAAGAACTTCATGAAAGAACTATTTGCTTTTTTTTTTATCATTTCTTTTTTTCATTTTGCAGTTCTAAAACCTCTATTCAACTATTGTTCCAATTTGTCTGGAATAAACTATCAATTGATATTGACTTGTTCAGTCGGTATCAATAATAATAATAATAATAATAGTAATAATAATAATGATGATGATGATGATGATGATAATAATAATATGACTTCTCTTGTAGTAGATCAATCTACCTTTTTCGATTTTGTTTTTCTTTTAGCATCATCATCATCATCATCATCATTGTCGTCGTCATCATCATCATCATCATCGTCATCATTGTTTTCGTAACTCCCCTCCTCCTCCTCATCACCACCGCCACCACCACACCACCATTATCGCCACCACCACTGCCACCACAACCACCATTGCCGCTGCCGTCGCCACCACCCCCAACTCCACCACCGCCACCACCGCCGCCGCCACCGCCACTACCACCACCATCAATACCCACCACTAACACCATCATATATGAAACCAATGAAGAAGCCTCTAAACAGGTTCTCAGCCTGCTAGAAATAGTTGCCACATCTTACTCAAACCCCGCCCTACAGTCATAAAAATTCGAAGAATATATTGGATGACTCAGTCCTTTTCCTCAAGCTCAGAAATTATGGGAATGTAAACAAACCAACACTTGTTATCAAGTAATGATGATGGTGATGGTGGTGGTGGACAAACACAAACATGAAGACACCCCTCCACACACACACACATTCAAGGGCTTCCACACAGTTTCCAAATATCAAATTCACTCACTAGGCTTTGGTCAGCCCTGTTCTATAGTAGAAGAAATTAAACCAAAATGCTATACAGTGGGACTGAGCCTATGCATGTATATCATCATCATCATCATCATCATTGTCATCATTGTAATTGTCATCCTCATTGTTGTCATCGATGTTATCGTTGTCGTCGTCATCATCATCATCATCATCATTGTTATTGATGTCATTGTCATCATCATCACCATCATCATTGTCATCATCATCATTGTCATCGTCATCATCATTATCACCATCATCGTCATTGTCGTTGTTGTCGTTGTCGTTGTCGTCATCATCATCATCATCATCATTGTTGTCATCTTCATCATCATTGTCATCGCTGTTGTTGTCGTCATCATTATCATCATCATCATTGTCATTGTCGTCATCGTCATCGTAATCGTTATCGTTGTTGTCATCATCCTCATCATTGTATCATTGTCGTCATCATCATCCTCATCATCCTTTAACGTCTGTTGTCCATACTGGCATGGATTAGACAGGTCAACCAGAGCTGGTAAGGCTGGAGAGCTGCACCAGGTTGCAGTCTGATTTGACTTGGTTTCTATGGCTGGATGCCCTTCCAAACATCAACCACTTTACAGAGGGTGCTGGTTGCTCCTTACGTGGCACCAGCAGAAGCCTTCTTATGTGTCACTAGCATGGGTGCTCTTTACATAGCACTGCCACGTGACTCTTGTAGGCCAGTCTTCTTGACCAGGGGGAGTGGCCTTAACACTTCTGCTGTGAAGGATGAGTCTTCTTGAGTACAGCAAAAGCACGAGGTTCCACGGTCTTTTATATATATATATATATATATATATATATATATTATATATATAATATATATATATATATATATACATACATACATACATACATATATATATACATATATACATATATATATATACATATATATATATTATATATAATATATATATATATATATATATATATATATATTATATATATATACACACATACACACATATATATCAAGCCTGCCCTTAAAGTGATTAAAGAGTCCTTTCAATATTGTGTTGTGGTCTTCTCAATTCACCAACCATGTCACAGAGTGTACTGGGTGCTATTTCATGACACCAGTACAAGTGAAGTTGTCTTGTGTGTATGTGTGTGTGTGTGTATGTGGGAGGGTGGAGAGAGATAAAGAGAAAGAGAGTGAAAGATTACGAAAGAGAGAGAGGGGGAGAAAGTGAGAGAGAGAGAGCAAGAGAAAGAGAGAGAGAGGGAGCAAGTGAGAGAGAGAGAATTTGTGAATGTATGTGTGTGTGAGAGAGAGAGAGAGGGGGGATTGTGAATGTATGTGTATGTATGGATGTATTTTCATATGTTTGTGTCTGTGTGTCTTTGCTTGGCCCCGTTTGGGTGATGGCAACATTTTCTTCTGTTCCCTGTAAACAATATTTATTTGCAGCTGAGCAGTTCAACAGTGTCAATAATTAAACTCCCTTCACTTGTCAGGTGTGCCAGCATAGGGAAAAGGGGAACACAAGCACAATGATGATGATGGTGATGGTGATTGATGATGATAACGACAATAGCAGCAACAACAATGCTGATAATGATGATGATGATGATGATGATGATGACAATGGTGATGATGGTGATAAGATGATGATGACGATGATGATGATGACGATGATGGTGGTGATGATGATGATGATGAGGAGGAGGAGGATGGCAATGATGATAATGATGATGATGGGGATGTTGGAGATGATTATGAAGATGAAGATGATGCTGATGATGGTGATGATGGTGATGATGATGGTGATGATGATGATGATGATGACGATGATGATGATGATGGTGCTGGTGCTGGTGCTGGTGAGGTGATGATAATGATGATGGTGGGAGGTGATGATGATGATGATGGTGATGATAATGATAATAATGATGGTGAGGGTGATGATGATGATGACAATGGTGACGATGATGACGACGACAACGGTGTCAATGACAATGACGATGATGTTGACAACAATAACAATCGTTAATAAAAACAAAAACAACTTAGAAGAGACTTGATACTTAACTATTTTGTCTGCATGCAAACATATTGAATTGAAAATTAAATTGAATAATGTCATTCATTATAATTAATTTTTTTCCTCTCCTTTTTTCCTTTTTTTACCTAAAATTGCAAAATCTTGCTATGGAAGCATTCAGCTTCATAATTTTACTATCAAAATGGATGAGATAAATTAACCAGATATTTTCCCCCACTTTTAAAATTTTATTTCTGTTATTTACTTATTAATTTATTTATTCATTTTTATTTTTTATTTAATTATTTATTACTCTTTAACATTTTATTATAAAATTTCTCTATTCTAGTAAAAGTTGATTAAAAAAAATCAAGTAAAAGTTATTAAAAAATTAATGATGAAATTTATTCTGTTTTCAAACTTAACATAAAAATACTTCTTTTTTATTATCAAGACCAATCCTTTTACTAATTTTTTATTATTATTATTTTTTTTTTTGTAGTAAAAATAAAATGTAGAAAACAGTTCCTAGTATTATACAACTTAACTATTTTAAGTATAATGCTATAGAAAGCCTTTGTGTAAAAAAAAATTAATGACCCTGTGCTCAAATGCTCTTATGATTTAATTTAAAATAGAATTAGTTTTATCAATGTGAAGTGTTATGCTAGACGCAAACAAAGAGACGTTACACAAATTAAAGTAATATAAAATAAAATAAACCTCTCTTCTCATAAATTATTCAAGAGAAATTTCAATTCCAGTTTGCTTTCGACTTTAATTAGTCACCACACTTTATCCCATAATTTCAAACCAATTTGGCAATCTTCTGTTACTCACACACACACACACACAAACACACACACACACACACACACAACACACACACACACACACACACAGAAGAGAAATTGGGATAACAAGTTTATATTACTAGTTCTTAAGTATGTTTCATCATAATTGTTGCTTGCAAACCTGCGTTGGGTCTACCAAGTGCATTTGAATACTTAGCCAGAATTTATAATCAGTCAATGCTTTATTGCGTCAAGTCACAAAGAACCAATGAACATAAGTTACATGTAACTAAATGCAAAAAAAAAAAAAATTGTTCCTTGATGATTTGTTCTGGTTAAGCATCCATATACACTTGGTAGACACACTGAAGGGTTCCAAGCAACAATTATGGTAAACCATATATGCTGAGACCCCCTTCGATCACAACACAGACCATGGGATTGCACCTAAAAAGTTACCCTCCCAGGCACAAGTCTGGGCAAGGTTGTTTATGAAAGACCAGCAGTTGCCCATGCATACCGGCCTCCCCTCTCCATGCCACCAGTGTTATCCAAGGGAAGGGCTAAAACAATTCGAAGCGCATTGTGGCCAGCGATGTGTAGCAACATCTGATAGCCTGGTCGGTCATGGTGATCACGGTGATATATATACATACATATATATATATATATCTGAGATCCCCTTTGGTCATGAATGACCATGGGATTACACCTAGAAAGTTACCCTCCCAGGCACAAATCCGGGCAAAGTTGTTTATGGAAGACCAGCAGTCACCCATGCATACCGGCCTCCCTTCTCCATGCCAATAATGTTATCCAAGAGAAAGGCTTAAGTTGATACAACTTGGCACCAGTGACGTCACAACTCATTTCTACAGCTGGGTTAACTGGAGCAACGTGAAATAAAGTGTCTTACTCAAGAACACAGCACACAGCCTGGTCCGAGATTCCAACTCACAACCTCACAATTGTAAGCTGGATGCTCTAACCACTGAGCCATGCACCTTCACAAAAAAAAACATATATAGGAACAAATAAGTTGTGCTTGTCATAGCAAGGGCACATGGCTCAGTAGTTAGAGTGTCAGGCTCATGAAGCAGTGAGTTCGATTCCTGGATCGGACAGTGTGTTGTATTCTTGAGCAAGACACTTTATTTCATATTGCTCCAGTTCATTCAACTGTAGAAACGAGTTGTGATGTCAATAGTGCCAATAATAATAATAATAATAATAATAATAATGATAATAGTAATAATAATAATAATAAAACAATAACAACAATAGCAACAACAATAACAGGTGTATTGGGCTTTGTATATTTGTAACCTAGCATCACTTTGATGACGTGTGCTACTCTCTTTACTACTAATAATAATAATGATGATGATGATGATGATGATGATGACGATTACGACAACGATGACGACTACAACAACAACAATAATGATAATGATAATAAGCAGTGAAGAACAATGAAGAAAAAGGAAGAGGAAAACAAGTCGTTGTTAACGTAAGATCTCGTTTACAGCTGATCTGTTTAGTCATATTAATTGAAGTGGAACAAGAGTTAAAGTCTGTCACCCGGCTAGTGATTCATTGGTGCCGACTGCTAACCTCCAGCCATTCACTTAAGAGGTCGGTACACATTTGGACAATTAGGTGCCTTTTGTGAGATTTTTATGCTGTGTCATAGATATGATTCATAAAAACATATATATATATATGCTGTGGCAAACTTGTACATGTTTAATAATACACACTCTGGGATGTGTTACATAAATGCAAAGAATGAGACGAACGGGTGCAATTGTATGGGTGGCTGGCAATATGGCATGCTTGACTGGACGTTCAGTATATGTATATTAAGCAAAGAAATTCTAATTATTTAAATTTGCACTTGTGTGGGTAAGGAGAAAGAATTAAGACAGAGAAGAGAGACAACCTCCGAAACTATAAGTAAATGTAATCAATTGAAAATAGAATGTGAAACCAACAGTAGATTCAGTTGACTGCTGGCAGTACAGTGATAACTCTGGGCATGTTTCACTTTTATTAGGCCTTGTTAGGGTAGCATAGTCCTTATATATATATATATATATATATATATATATATATATATATATATATATATATATATATATGCACATATATATATATACATACATACATATATATACATACATACATACATACATATATATATATTATATATATATATATGTGGCACGTCCATGCAGGTGGCATGCCTACCGTGCAGGTGGCACGCCTACTGTGCAGGTGGCACGTAAGAACCACCCACTACACTCTCGGAGAGGTTGGCGTTCAGAAGGGCATCCAGCTGTAGAAACTCTGCCAGATCA
Organism: Octopus sinensis; assembly: GCF_006345805.1. Lineage (NCBI taxonomy): Eukaryota > Metazoa > Mollusca > Cephalopoda > Octopoda > Octopodidae > Octopus > Octopus sinensis. The sequence continues at coordinate 21,349,750 of NC_043007.1, forward strand.
AGACTGGAGCCTGGTGTAGCCATCTTGTTGCCATCGCTCAGTCAAAACCGTCCAATCCATGCTAGCATGGAAAACGGACGTTAAACGATGATAATGATGATGATGATGATGATGATGATATATATGTATATATATAAGTTAGAAAAAAATACCTTTTATCAATTCAATAATGAAAAATTAAATTATACCATTTAGAAAAATTACATATTATAGAAAGATTAAATATAAGATAAAACATATAACGATGAGCAAAATAATAAATAAAATGTATATCTTTGGTAGATATACATTTTATTTATTATTTTGCACATTACTTAATCATCGTTATATGTTTTATCTTTCTATAACAGGTAATTTTTCTAAATGGCATAATTTAATTTTTCATTATTGAATTAATAAAAGGTGGGGTTTTTTCTAATTTATATATATATATATTATATTTTGGGAAATTTGATTTAGTATTTCTAAATTGAATTTTTCCCTGTAAGTTTGGAATAATATTCCCTCATATTATTATTATATATATATGTGTGTGTGTGTATGTGTGTGTGTGTGTGTATACGCACATAAGTAAACACAATTGCAAAAGAAGATGGAAAAGATAGTACTCAATAGCAAAGGTAGAGTAATGTGATAATTGTTGAATCTCCAAAAATAATCTTCCCAGTTTATTTACTCAGAGTTTCACATGACTGTTAGACAGTTGCAATGATATCGCCACAACTGTCCGATGAATATTCATGTGAAACTCTGAGTGCTTTTTCTTGATAAATGGTATATTTCAAGCAAGACACTTTATTTCACATTGCTCCAGTTCACTCAGCTGTAGAAATGAGTTGTGACGTCACAGGTGCCAAGCTGTATCAGCCTTTGCCTTTCCCTTGGAAAACATTATTGGCAGGGAGAGGTGAGGCTGGTATGCATAGGTGACTGATGGTCTTCCATAAACAACCTTGCCCAGACTTGTGCCTTGGAGGGGAACTTTCTAGGTGCAATCCCATGGTCATTTATGACCAAAGGGGTCTCAGATATATATATATCACCGTGATCACTATGACTGACCAGGCTATCAGATGTTGCTACACATCGCTAGTCACAATGCGCTTTGCATTGTTTTAGCCTTTCCCTTGGATAACACTGGTGGCATGGAGAGGGGAGGCCAGTATGCATGGGCGACTGCTAGTCTTTCATAAACAACCTTGCCTGGAGTTGTGCCTCAATGGGAAACTTTCTAGGTGCAATCCCTTTGGTCATTTATGACTGAAGGGGTCTTTACCCTATTACCCTTGTTGGATTCTGCAGTCAGCTTTGATGTATAAGGGTCTAACAGTTATAATATTAGCTTTTAGATTATACACATAGATGATTTGTTTTCAGTGTTGCAGGACCAACCAAAATGTGTGGTGTGTGTGTGTGTGCCCAACGTTGCTTGACAACCGATGCTGCTGTGTTTACGTCCCTGTAACTTAGTGGTTCGGTAAAAGACCCCGATAGAACAAGTACTAGGTCTTACAAAGAATAAGTCCTGGGGGTCGATTTGCTCGACTAAAGGTGGTGCTCCAGCATGGCTGCAATCAAATGACTGAAACTAGTAAAAGAGAGTAAAAATAAAAGAGAGATCCCTTTTGATCGAAATTCTACCCCATTCTTCTTTTTTCTTCTTCCCAAAAAGAAAAGCTCTACTTTGTATTTTGTCCCCTCTGTGTTCAGCCCTGTGTAGTCAATAAATAAACATATCTATCTGTCTGTCTTTCTATCTATCTATCTATCTATCTATCTACAGTCATGGATGAAGCAGAGATTGAGGCTAGGCGAATGGCACCGCGAGTGTCACGTTGCTCTCAAGCAACTCTGCCGTCCGGGATCAAACTTGTGCGACTCCATCACAACAAAGGCATTCTATAGAGGATTAGTGGAGGGGAGGTGCGATGACGAACTCGGGCAGAGTCTGGGCGTCGACGAGGAACACCTGACCCGCCTGTTCAGGACAACTTTCGGGTCAGGACCTATGAACAATCACCAAAGATCCCTGGCCTGGCAGTGCTATCAAGAAGCATTACCTGTTCAGGATAAGCTCTACAGACACGGTTCCAGACACACTGGACCGACATGCCTGAGATGCGGTCAGAGCGACGAAACCGTTCTGCATGCACTCGTGCAATGTCCAATCACTTCAAACCTGTGGGCTTATGCCAAATGGCTGCTGTCGCGTGTGGGACGAGTCTGCCTATCGGCCAAGTCTATCGTGACTATTGCTCCACCCCCTTCCCTCATCCGGGAAGGCAAGGCAGTTTTCATCGTACTGGTGGCCATGGTGAAAGAATGTGTGTGGTGGACCCGAGTGAAAGGATTAGAGACAAACACATACCTCTCTGGCCAATCGCTCATCAACTTTTTCAAGTACCACTTAAAAAGGAAGGTGAGAATGGAGAGGGAAGTTTTGTCTCGCGAAAGATTAAAAAAAAGATGGGTGAATGTTGCAAAGATGGTGTGTGCGAGTGACGAAACCATTTTGAGCATGACCCTGTAAATTGTAAAAAAAGAGAGAGAGCATTTTGCTCTCATGTGGTTATTTCCTCCCTGACCGAGGTTCCCGTGGTTTCTGTGATACCCGATTTTTTTTTTTTTTTTCCTCCTCTCGATCCCTTTTGATCGAAATCTTACATTTATTTTCCTTATTTTCCACCCTCGAAAAGAAAAGCTCTACATTTGTATTTGTCCCCTCTGTATTCAGCCCTGTGTGGCTAATAAAAGAAAGTTATCTATCTATCTGTCTGTCTGTCTATCTATCTACCTGTCTTTCTATCTGTCTGTCTGTCTGTCTGTCTATCTGTCTGTCTGTCTGTCTATCTGTCTGTCTATCTATCTATCTCTTACGATAAGCCTTTCCTTTTTATTGTTTGATTTTTCTGCATATGTGCTCATGTGCTCCCCGAGTTTTGCTTTTTTAATTATCATCATCATCATCATCTTTATTATTATTATTATTATTATCATTATTATTATTATTATTATTATTATCATTATTATTATTATTATCATCATCATTTTTGTTATCAATATTAATATTATTATTATTAATATTATTTTCATTATTATTATTATCATTATTATTATTTATATATATTCTGAATAAACACTCGTAGAATCGTAGAATCTGTTATTCTCCAGACATGTCATTTGACATCTTCTCAAGCACGGCTCACGCTTCTTCTTCGTAACTTGAGTCACGACATTCCAGCTGAACTGATAGCAGCAGCCATAGCTGTTGATGCAGCTGCACAGATGGCAGCAGCAGCAGTTGTGGCGATGGTGGTGGTGGTGGTGGTGGTGGTGACAGTGGTAGTTGTAATAGTGGTGCTGGTAGTGGTGGTAGTAGTAGTTGTAATAGTGGTGCTGGTAGTGGTGGTGGTGGTTTTAGTCACTGCTTTTGCGTCTACAAAAACAATAGAAGCAATAACAGGAGACGCAATCACAGGATCACCATCATCACCATCATCATGATCATCATGATCATCATGATCATCATTATTATATTATTGTTATTATTATCATTATTATTATTATTATCATCATCATTTTTGTTATCAATATTAATATTATTATTATTAATATTATTTTCATTATTATTATTATCATTATTATTATTTATATATATTCTGAATAAACACTCGTAGAATCGTAGAATCTGTTATTCTCCAGACATGTCATTTGACATCTTCTCAAGCACGGCTCACGCTTCTTCTTCGTAACTTGAGTCACGACATTCCAGCTGAACTGATAGCAGCAGCCATAGCTGTTGATGCAGCTGCACAGATGGCAGCAGCAGTAGCAGCAGCAGCAGTTGTGGCGATGGTGGTGGTGACAGTGGTAGTTGTAATAGTGGTGCTGGTAGTGGTGGTGGTGGTTTTAGTCACTGCTTTTGCGTCTACAAAAACAATAGAAGCAATAACAGGAGACGCAATCACAGGATCACCATCATCATGATCATCATGATCATCATGATCATCATTATTATTATTATTCGCACGCTGGGCAAAATGCTTAGCGGTATTTCATCTGCCGCTACGTTCTGAGTTCAAATTCCGCCAAGGTCGACTTTGCCTTTATATCCTTTCGGGGTCGATTAAATAAGTACCAGTTACGCACTGGGGTCAATATAATCGACTTAATCCGTTTGTCTGTCCTTGTTTATCCTTTCTGTGTTTAGCCCCTTGTGGGTAGTAAAGAAATAGGTATTTTGTCTGTCATTATGTTCTGAGTTCAAATTCCACCATGGTCAACGATGTCTTTCATCATTCCAGAGTTGATAAAATTAAGTACCTGTAATTGACTAGTCCCCTCCCCACAAATTTCAAGCCTTGTGCCTATAGTAGAAAAGATTATTGCCTCCACCTTAGCGAAGGTGGAGGTATTATTTTCAGTCACATTTGTTTGTTTGTCTGTGGACAAGATATCTCAAGAACTGCTGGATGGATTCGGATGAAACATTCAGGGATGTTTGTCCTCATGACTGGCACAAATTGATTAGATTTTGGGATCGATCTGGTACCGGACAAGGGTTCTGGATTATTTTTCCTGTTTTTTTTACTCAATTTTTGAGAGCAGTTAGATTCATTTTTAGTATTCTCATTTGTGAAAGCAGTCGAGTTTATTTCAGCCATTCTTATTTTAGAATAAGTACAAGGCTTCCAAAGAATCGGTCCTGGGGTCGATTTGCTTGACTAAAGCCGGTGCTCCAGCATGGCCGCAGTCAAATGACTGAAACAAGTAAAAGAGTAAAAAAGAGGAGATGAGCACAATGTAAAAAAACCCAAAAAAACAGTTATTGTTACATACAGTTTTATACATAATCTTCACAGTTGTCCATTGCCTCTTTGAACAGGTGAGTGGTGGGCAGTTGAATGACATCTTGTGGTAGCTTGTTCCATGGGGCTGCTGGCCTTACACCAAAATTAGAAACAATTATTTCTATTACTGCTTACCTGTGCTAGTGGAGCGCTAACAGCTCCATCCAAGCGGGATCACTGCCAGAGCAGCTGTCTGCCTTACTGGCACGTGAACAAAACATTCGAGTGAGGTCATTGCCAGTGCCGCTGGACTGGCTCCTGTGCAGGTGGCACATAAAAAACACCATTTCGAGCGTGACCGTTGCCAGTACTGCCAGACTGGCCCTTGTGCCGGTGGCATGTTAAAGCACCCACTACACTCTCGGAGTGGTTGGCATTAGGAAGGGCATCCAGCTGTAGAAACTCTGCCAGATCTGATTGGAGCTTGGTGCAGCCATCTGGTTCGCCAGTCCTCAGTCAAATCGTCCAACCCATGCTAGCATGGAAAGCGGATGTTAAACGATGATGATGAGGAGGAGAAGGACAATCCACTGGCCAATTTACCAGAGTTACAAAACAAAATTCCTTATGTTATTTAGTTAGTGACCTTTATATTCTGAGTTCAATCCCCACTGCAGTCAGCTTTGTCTTTTATCTTCCTGGGGTCAATAAAATAAGTACCAGTCAAGTACTAAGGCCGATAGTACAGTGAACCAACTTCCTCCTCTCTAATCTTTGTGTTAGAATTACATTAACCCAATCTAGTAGAGGGGTCAGTGTAATTGACTAAACCCCATCCACTAAAATTGCTGGCTTTGTACCAAATTTTGAAACCATTATTATTATAATTAATATTATTATTATTATCATTATTATTATTATATTATTATTATTATCATCATCATCATCATCATCATTAGTAATAGTGGTAGTAGTAGTAGTAGTAGTAGTAGTAGTAGTAGCTGCAGTGGCAGTGGCCTTGATGGTGGTGGTGGCGACAGCGGCGGCAGTGGTGATAGTGGTGATGGATGTGGTGGTGATGGTGGTGGTGGTGGTAGCAGTAGCACTAGTAGTAGTAGTAGTAGTAGTAGTAGTAGTAGTAGTAGTAGTAGTAGTAGTAGTCGTAGTAAGGTGGCAAGCTTTCAGAACTGTTAGCATGCCACACAAAATGTATAGGGTCAATGATTCTGGCCGTTTATGTTCTGAGTTCAAATTTTACTGAGGTCACCTTTGCCTTCCATCCTCTCAAGGTTGATAAAATAAGTGCCAGTCAAGCACTGGGGTCGATGTAGTCGGTGACACCACTCCACAAAATGTCAGGCCTTGTGTACATAGTAGAAAAGATTATTATTATTATTATCTCTGCCTTAGCGAAGGCGGAGTATTGTTTTCAGTTGTGTTTGTTTGTTTGTCCATGGACAAGATATCTCAAGAACCACTGGATGGATTTGGATGAAACTTTCAGGGATGTTTGGCCTTGTGACTGGCATGAACTGATTAGATTTGGGGATTGATCCAGACCGGACAAAGATTCTGTTGATAATTGTTGAGAGGATTATCAAGTTATGGATGTAAGCACACCAGCATCGTTTGTTAAGTGATGTTGGAGGGACAAACACAGACACACAAAAACACACACACACATACATACATATATATATACGATGAGCTTCTTTCAGTTTCCGTCTACCAAATCCACTTACAGGTCTTTGGTCGGCCTGAGGCTATAATAGAAGACACTTGCCCAAGGTGCCACGCAGTGGGACTGAACCTGGAACCATTGTCATCATTTAACAATGGATGTTAAATGATGACGATGATGATGATTGTTTATTATTAGAATAACATTGTAGGGCAGGTGTGAGATGTCATACCTGGTTAGTTTGAACATAAAACAGGTAGAATACTTGGGCTGTGAGCTGGCAGAAATGTTAGCACCCTGGGCGAAATGCTTAGCAGTATTTCATCTGCCGTTACGTTCTGAGTTCAAATTCCACTGAGGTCGACTTTGCCTTTCATCCTTTTGGGGTTGATAAATTAAGTACCAGTTATGCACTGGCATCGATGTAATTGATTTAATCTGTTTGTCCTTGTTTGTCCTCTCTGTGTTTAGCCCCTTCTGGGCAATAAAGAAATAAGAAACGTTAGCATGTTGGGCGAAATGCTTGGCAGTATTTCATCTGCCGTTATGTTCTGAGTTCAAATTTCGCTGAGGTCGACTTTGCCTTTCATCCTTTTGGGGTCGATAAATTAAGTACCAGTTATGCACTGGGGTTAATATAATCGACTTAATCCGTTTGTCTGTTCTTGTTTGTCCCCTCAATGTTTAGCCCCTTGTGAGGGTGGGGGGTGGCAATAAAGAAATAAGAACGCTTGGGCTGTATGTGGCCAGTTTAAATGCAAAAGGGTTAAAGTGGTTGACCTTAGAAAGGACATCCAACTAGAAACTGTACTGAAGCAGATGGCAGGGCTTCGCACATCTTCTCACTTGCCAGTTTCTGTCAAACTGTCCAACTCATGCTAACATGGAAGCAGGATGTTAAATGATGATGATGATGATGATGATGATGATGATGATGATGATGAAGATTATTTATTTATCCATTTATTTATTTGTAATTAATGAGGTGAACTGGCAGAATTGCTAAACACTGGAAGAAATGCTTAGGGGCATCTCCTCCGACTTCCTCTTCTGAGTTCAAATTTTACCAGGCTCAACTTTTTGCCTTAGGGGTTGATAAAATAAGTTACCAGTTGAACACTAGGGGGTCAATGTAATTGACCATCCCCTTCTCCCGGAATTGCTGGCCTTGCGCCAAACTTCAGAACCATTATAGTTTATTTGTTGTAGTAGTAGTAGTAGTAGTAGTAGTAGTAGTAGTAGTAGTAGGGTAGTAGTAGTAGTAGTAGCAGCAGTAGCTGCAGCAGCAGCAGCAGTGGTGTTAGTGTTGGTGTTGGTGATGGTGGTGGTGGTGGTGGTAGTGGTGGCAGTGGTGGTGGTGATAGTGGTAATGGTAGTATGGTGATGATGGTGGTGAGTGTGGCCGCAGTGGTGGAGGGCAATAGTGGTGTTGTTGGTGATGGTGATGGTGGTGGTGGAAGTGGTGATGGTGGTGGGGGTGATGGTGGTGATGGTGGTGGTGGTGTTTATGGTGGTGGTGGTGGTGGTAATGGTGATGGTGGTGGTGATGGTGGTGGTGGTGATGGTGGTGGTGGTGGTGGTAATGGTGGATGGTGGTGGTGGTGGTGGTGGTGGTGGTGATGCTGGTGGTGGTGATGGTGATGGTGGTGGTGGTGATGCTGGTGGTGGTGATGGTGATGCTGGTGGTGGTGATGGTGATGGTAGTAGTGGTGGTGGTGGTGGTGGTGACGCTTGCAGCATCAGCAGCAGAGACTGCAACAGGGATAGCATTAACCACAATAACATTAGCAGCAGCACCAACACCAACACCAACAGCAGCAGCAGCAGCAGTAGCAGCAGTAGAATTCCCAGTCTGCTGTTGTTATGCTAGAAGATGTCTGGCCTGGCCTGGCCTGGCCTAATAGTACTTTCACTACAAACACTGAAGACAGTCGTTATGCAACATTGGTAACATTGGTAGAAGAAGAAGAAAAAAAAAAAAACCAAAACAAGCAAGCAATAATGAGCAGCCGGCAACGAATGTGCACATTTGCATCGACTGCAAGCGTTCTGCAGCAGGACAGTCTGTCCTTCCTATGCTGCATCGGCTCACCTGGCTTTTGGAAAATAAATTACCAGATCTTCCTGGGGATGTTACCTGCAATGGGCTGGGGCTGTATCCGAGGAAGGGGATATTTGTCTCAGATTCTTTAGGCCTTGAAATAAGAGCTAAGACCCTCCACATGCACACACACATGCACACACATGCATATACAGACACACACACATACATATACAGACACACACACATGCATATACAGACACACACATACATATACAGACACACACATACATATACAGACACACACACATGCATATACAGACACACACATACATATACGGACACACACACATGCATATACAGACACACACACATACATATACAGACACACACACATGCATATACAGACACACACACATGCATATACAGACACACACACATACATATACAGACACACACACATGCATATACAGACACACACACATGCATATACAGACACACACACATACATATACAGACACACACACATGCATATACAGACACACACACATACATATACAGACACACACACATGCATATAGACACACACACATGCATATACAGACACACACACATACTATACAGACACACACACATACATATACAGAACACACACACATGCATATACAGACACACACACTTGCATATACAGACACCACACACATACCTATACAGACACACACACCATGCATATACAACACACACACATGCATATACAGACACACACACATGCATATACAGACACACCACACATGCATATACAGACACACACACATGCATATACAGACACACACACATGCATATACAGACACACACACTGCATATACAGACACACACACACATGCATATACGACACACACACATGCATATACAGACACACACACACATGCATATACAGACACACACATACATATACAACCACACACATGCATATACAACCACACACATGCATATACAACCACACACATGCATATACAACCACACACATGCATATACAACCACACACATGCATATACAACCACACACATGCATATACAACCACACACATGCACACACATGCATATACAACCACACACATACATATACAGACACACACCATGCATATACAGACACACACACATGCATATACAGACACACACACATGCATATACAGACACACACATGCATATACAGACACACACACATGCATATACAGACACACACACATGCATATACAGACACACACACATGCATATACAGACACACACACATGCATATACAGACACACACACATGCATATACAGACACACACACATACCTATACAGACACACACACACATGCATATACAGACACACACATACATATACAGACACACACACATGCATATACAGACACACACACATGCATATACAGACACACACACTTGCATATACAGACACACACACACATGCATATATAGACACACATGCATATTTGTAAGCACACACACATACACATGTATACACACAATACACACGCATGCACATGTATGAACACATATACATAAATAGACACAGGCATGCATCCACACATGTATACATACACACACTCATGCACACACGCATATGTAGAAACACACCCGCATGTATACACAGTATAAATACACACGTGTATACACACACACTCACATACATATGCGTGTATGTATAAACGTATACACACACACTCACATGCACATATCTATAAACAGATACACACATGCATATGTATAATCACACACCCGCACATATGTATAATCACACACACATGTATACACACACACACATGTACAAACACACATATGTATACACACACATACACACACGCATATGTATAAAAATAAACACATGTATACACACAGACCCATACGTAAGAACACACACATGTATACACTCACATACATACACGCATATGTACAAAAAGAAAAACATGTATACACACACACACACACATATATACACACACGCACATATACATACACACCCTGGTAGATTAGGCGTTATGTACATTCCAGAAGACTGCATACACCAACAGTGACTGCAACAGAGACATCAACAACAAATTTGACATGTGAAGACAGCAGAGGAAAAACATTTGGCTGGGTTTTCTTGTTTTTATTTAAAAAATTTTTTAAAGCAGTTTTATTATACTCTTTATTTGTTTCAGTCATATGACCGCGGCCATGCTGGAGCACCACCTTTTAGTCGAGCAAATCGACCCCGGGACTTATTCTTTGTAAGCCTAGTACTTATTCTGTCGGTCTCTTTTGCCAAACCGCTAAGTTACAGGGACGTAAACACACCAGCATCGGTTATCAAGCGATGTTGAGAGGACAAATACAGACACACAAACATATACACACACATATATATATATACATATATATATACATATATATATATATATATATATATATATATATAAATTATATATAAAAATTACAAAAGGGGACAAGAACGCAAACCACACAAAGAGACGACACAAAAAAACAGACGGGTCATTCGAAGCCTCTAACCTTCAGTCGGGAATACATACATATATACATACATATATACGACGGGCTTCTTTCAGTTTCCGTCTAGCAAATCCACTCACAAGGCTTTGGTCAGCCCGAGGCTATAGTAGAAGACACTTGCCCAAGGTGCCATGCAGTGGGACTGAACCCAGACCCATGTGGTTGGTAAGCTAGCTACTTACCACATACCCACTCCAGCGCCTGGGAATTTAAAACTTAAAAATAAAAAAAAAAATTTTGTTATTTTATAATTCAATTTCCAACAGTTACATATTTTAGAAATTTGTCACGTGTGGGCGGCGGGGGGGGGGGTTCAGCTGAGAAAAAGATTAGAAACTCCCTTCACCGATAAAGATATTTAAACAATGTTTCTTATGACCTTTACTCTTTCAATTTATAATCATAAACACACACACACACACACACACACACACAAACACACACACACAAACGCACACACACAAACACACACACACACAAACAAAAAACACACACACACACACACACACACGCAAACACACACACAAACACACACACACACATGCAAACATACACACACACACACACACACACACACACACACACACAAACACACACACACACACAAACGCACACACACAAACACACACACACACACAAACAAAAAACACACACACACACACACACACACACATGCAAACATACACACATACACACACCACACACACACACACACACACATACACGCATGAAGGAAAAATAAAGATAAAAACCGGAAATGCTTGTAGATATAGTTTGAGGGTGGGGCGACATAACCTGATTGGCGCTGAGCTACTGTTTCAACTATTGCTGCAGAAGGGGACCACCAACCTGGTCAAGTTAAACCCACAAGAACATTATTTATTTATATATTTATTAGTCTGCCTCATGCGAATTCCTAAAGGACTTATAAATGAGATATGATGTTGATTAGGCTGATATGCAGTGCTGACATTACAAGAGTGTCATAGTTTAAAGAATGCACACACACATGTATATACACATGCATACACAAATACATATATATATCTGTATGCATGTGTATATACATGTATATATGCATTTATAAATATATATATATATAGATATGAATATATAGATATGAATATATATATACATATATATATATATATAGATATGAATATATAGATATGTATATATATATATATATATATATATATATATATATAATATATATATATATAATATATATATATATACTTATACACACATACTCATGCATACATATATATACACACATACGCACAGATGCACACACACATCTATACGTGTGTGTCATTTTGACAAATTCAAAAGATACTATGTCAAGCCACTTAGAAGAGCTGAGAGCAAATATACATATATGCATACATACATACACATGTACATACGTACATACATACATACATACATACATAAATATTTAAAAATGACTAATATATATAAATTATCAATGAAAATATATAAATGTATATAAATATTATAATTAAGACTTGTGCCTGGGAGGGTAACTTTCTAGGTGCAATCCCATGGTCATTCATGACTGAAGGTGGGGATCTCAGATATACATGCATATATACAGTGGGGTGGCGTCATTTAAAGGCTAAAATAATGTGAAGCGCATTGTGACCAGCGATGTGTAGCAACATCTGATAGCCTGGTCAGTCACAGCGATCACACTGATATATATATATATGTATGCATGTATATCTGAGACCCTCCCCCTTCAGTCATGAATGACCATGGGATTGCACCTAGAAAGTTACCCTCCCAGGCACAAGTCTGGACAAGGTTGTTTATGGAAGACTAGCAGTCACCCATGCATACCGACCACTCTTCTCCACGCCACCAGTGTTATCCAAGAGAAAGGCAAAGGCTGATATAACTTGGCACCTGTGACATTGCAACCCATTTCTACAGCTGAGTGAACTGGAGCAACGTGAAATAAAGTATCTTGCTCAAGAACACAACACGCAGCCCAGTCCAGGATTTGAGCTCACAACCTCACGATTGTAAGCTCGATGCTCTAACCACTGAGCCATGCACATTCACACACAACACACACACACACACACACACACACACACACACACACACACATATATATATACATATGTATATATATGTATTTAATTCTTAGGTAATTTAAGTTTCTGGAATTATGATAAAGCAACCTTATTTTCCTTTACGGTCATGCTTGACTGACTTTGTAGATAACTGTAGTTTGGATCTTTACGTTTATCAATTTGCTTTGCAAGATTTCTGATGGGAAGTCATGCTTTGTAACAGATACTGTTGTACTTCATGTTGGTCATTTTATTTATTGATCGGAATTTATTTCTCCCCCTTTTTTTTTCTATTTTTGAAAAGAAAGGCTCTACATTGTATTTTGTACCCTCTGTGTTCGGCCCTGTGTGGCTCATAAAGAAACTTACCTATCTATCTATCTATCTATCTATCTATCTATCTATCTATCTATCTATTTGTCTGTCTGTCTGTCTATCTGGCTGTCTGTCTGTCTGCCTGTCTGTCTGTCTGTCTGTCTATCTATCTATATCTGTCTCTCTGTCTCATCGTTTAATGTCCATTTTCCATGTGGGCATGGGTTGGACGGTTTGACTGAGGTCTGGAAAGCCACTAGCTACTCTAGGCTCCAATCTGATCTGGCAATGTTTCAACAGCTGGATGCACTTCCTAACACCAACCACTCCAAGAGTATAGTGGGACCTTTTTACGTGCCACTGGCACAGGAGCCAGTCAGGCAGCCCTGGCATCAATCATGTTCAGATAGTGCTTTTTACTTGCCATTAGCATGGGAGCCAGCCAGGGGGCACTGGCATTGACCACATTTAGATGGTGCTTTTTACATGCTACCAGCATGGGTGCCAGTCAGACAGACCTGGTCAGTTGATGGGGTTACCCTGAGCTTCTCGCTCATAAGGGGTTTAACCTTATGGCATATCTCCAGAGCCCAAGCACTGCTGGCTTGAGACCTCTTTAAAATATGGAAAGAGAAAACCCTCGTTTTTAAGGGTAAAATACTGCTGGCCAGCAGTGTTTGGGGTCTGAAGTTACGCTGTAAGGCTAAACCCCTTATGAGTGAGAAATCCAAGTAACCCCGTATACCGACCTATTAACTACTCTACATCTTAGGGTGTGCTTCTCCTTTGGATTTATGTATTTCTACAAACGACCATATATATGTGTGTGTGTATGTACACACACACATATATATAGTTGGCATCATAAACTCATACAAACATGTGTGTATATGCATAACTTCATCACTTTCATGTAATGTCTAGTTTCCATGCTTACACAGGTTGGACTGTATACATACATACATAGTAAATACGCACACACACACACATATATATACATAAACATACATATATATTTAATTATATATATAATATTACATCTACATATACATACATGCATATATTCATACACACACACACACACATGCACATACATGTATTCACACACACACATAATACATATGTAGGTGTGTGTATGTATGTATGTGTGCGTGCATGTGTGATTCATTTGTCTATGTGTGTAATTATGTATATTACACGCATGCATGAATGAAACCCTATCCATACAGGAAAAACGACCGGAGAGGCTTTAGGCCAATCCTGTAGATTTCAATATGAAATGAAAATAGAATTTTAGTTGGGTTTAGAAGTTTCCTCCATGGCTAAGTAGGATGCCTAGTGATGAAGGTAGGGATGGGGGTGGGAGGTATGAAACGAAATGAAAGACACACCCTAAGAGGCAATTTTATCTGCTTACTAAAAACCAATCCTCAGAGAGAAAAATTTTGAAAAACAAAAAAAAAAAAAAAAGAAAAAAAGAAAAGGAAAGGAAAGGAAAAAAAAGAAGAAGGAAATGGTTAAGTATTTGGCTTACAGTTTCCATTTTCTGCTTTTTTAAGCAAAAGGGTGGAGCCTGAAAATTTCAGTGTAAAGAACACTAAGAAACAGGAGCTAAATTCCTTAAGGTACCTTTAACTGGCTCTTTTTCTCTGTTACTCACAAGTCTTGTAAAGGGAGCTACAGTTAAAAAATAAATAAATAAATAAATAAAGGCTGTGGTATTTTGAAACTGAGTCTAAAGACGGGGTGGCGGTGGTGGGTGGTGGGGTGGTGGGGTGTTAGAGGCATTTTCTCTATTTTTAGAATATTTTCATTCACATACATCATTAATCTTTAACATACCTATGACAGAAGAGACGGATAGTCTTTTAATCGTTGTTTTTCTTTTTTTTTTCCTCATGAAGATTTAAGAAAATCTGAACGTTTTTTTTTTTCTTACATAGGCACCAAACCTAGAATTTTGAAGGTGGTGGTGGTGGTGGTGGTGGTGGTGGTGGTGGTGGAATGGTGAATGTTGAAATATTATTCAAATACTATCAGAATGTCTGAAGTACTAAAACTGTTTAACCCTTTTGATACCAACCCAACTGAAATTGCTTCTGGCTCTGTAGTACAAATGTCTTGTTTTCATAAGTTTTGAATTAAAATCTTCCACCAAACCTTAGTCACAATTTATGTTCCTAACACTAGCTTAATGATAACTAAGTTATTTTACTAAATTCTTTGTTATATTTAAAGTAATTGAAAGAAACACAGAGCATCTCAAATGGCTGAAACCAGTTCTGGTTCTGTAGTACAAATGTCTTGTTTTCATAAGTTTTGAATTAAAATCTTCCACTAAACCTTAGTCACAATTTATGTTCCTAACACTAGCTGAATGATTACTAAGTTATTTTACTAAATTCTTTGTTATATTTAAAGTAATTCAAAGAAACACAGAGCATCTCAAATGGCTGAAACTGGCTCTGGGTTTGTAGTACAATTGTCTTGCTTTCATAAGTTTTGAATTAAAATCTTCCACCAAACCTTAATCACAATTTATGTTCCTAACACTAGCTGAATGATAACTATGTTATTTTACTAAATTCTTTGTTATATTTAAAGTAATTCAAAGAAACACAGAGCATCTCAAATGGCTGAAACCGGCTCTGGTTCTGTAGTATAAATGTCTTGTTTTCATAAGTTTTGAATTAAAATCTTCCACCAAACCTTAGTCACAGTTTATGTTCCCAACAGTAGCTGAATGATAACTAAGTTATTTTACAAAATTCTTTGTTATATTTAAAGTAATTCAAAGAAACACAGAGCATCTCAACAGAAATTCAGTAAGGAAAGGGTTAAATGTTTTTTCAGGCATGGCTATGTGATTAAGAAGCATGCTTTGCAATCACATAGTTTTGGGTTCAATCCTATTGTACAGCACTTTGAGCAAGTGCCTTCTGTTATAGTCCCAAATTGATCAATGCTTTGTGAGAGAAAGTGGTGAACAAAAAGCTGTGTGTCTCTTTCTCTCTCTCTCTCTTGTTGCTCACATGTGACCATCGTCCATCTTTCTTTTCCTCATGTGACTGTCTTTCTTTTCCTGCAAAGACATTTAAAAGACTGGACGTGTTTTTCTCTCTCTCTCTCTTGTTGCTCACATGTGACCATCGTCCATCTTTCTTTTCCTCATGTGACTGTCTTTCTTTTCCTGCAAAGACATTTAAAAGACTGGACGTGTTTTTCTCTCTCTCTCTTTTATCTTTTCTCTTTTCAAAATGAACGTTTCTCACAGCGTTCACTATTTTCCTCTCATTCTAGTCTAACGACCCTCCAGGTTTGTTTTCGTTCAGTTTCCTCGTATGTCTCCACTGTGGTTTTTTTGTTGTCAGCTTTGACCCTCCATAAATCCTAAATTTTATTTTAGAATTTATGAGAGCAGCTGTCTTTGAAGACTTATATTGTCATTGGATGTTCAAAATGAGGAGTAGATAGACAGCCGACAACTGATGAAGGATGCTTTCTCTGTGTTTACCTATCCTGTTCTCCAGTTTTTCTTGTTGTTTACATATTTAATGTTATTTGCACCATTGATGACACCCTGTACCCATATATGCATGTGTATGTATATATATATATATATATATATATATATATATATATATAATGTAAGGTATACTAGCCATCTCAATATGGCTAACCACTAAGGGTGGGTGTTACTGTAGCTTGTAGCCCCAGGAGATCATCGTCTCCAGCTGGCTTTAGGCACACTTTCTGTGCCCTTATGGTATTTGCAAAGGGATTGCAAAGGGAGGTCATCCTCCCTTTGCAAATACCATAAGGGCACAGAAAGTGTGCCTAAAGCCAGCTGGAGACGATGTTCTCCTGGGGCTACAAGCTACAGTAACACCCACCCTTAGTGGTTAGCCATATTAAGATGGCAAGTATACCTCACATTGTCGTGCAGTTACTGTTTATACCTCGTTCAGAGATTTATTATTGCTATATATATATATATATATATATTATATATTATTTATTATTTAATTGAATACGATGCATCCATTTCCAAGTAAGTTTACATACATACATACAAATAAACAAAAATACCCTGTTGTTGATGTTGAAATTCCAATAAAGGTGCCTTGGATCTAGGTTAGAAACCAGTTCTTTCTCTATTGGCAAGAAATCTTGAAATAAACTGAATAATGACATACATACATGTGGAGGTGCATGGCTTAGTGGTTAGGGTGTTGGACTCATGACTGCAAGGTTGTGGTTTCAATCCTTGGACCAGGCGACACATTGTGTTCTTGAGCAAAAAACTTCATTTTACATTGCTCCAGTCCACAGCTGGCAAAAATGTGTCATTCCTGTGACAAACTGGCGTCCCATACAAGTGGGGGGGGGGGAAATACATACGCCCTGGAAACCAGGAAACTGGCCCTTATGAGTCAGCATGACTTCAGAAGGAAACTACTACTGCTGCTGCTGCTGCTGCTACTACTACTACTACTACTACTACAACCACTACTACTACTACAACAATACATACACACACACACATCATCATCATCATCGTTTAACATCTGTTTTCCGTGCTAGCACGGGTTGAACGGTTCGACCGGGGTCTGGGAAGCCAGGAGGCTGCACCAGACTCCAATCTGATCTGGCAGTGTTTCTACAGCTGGATGCCCTTCCTAATGCCAACCACTCCGTGAGTGTAGTGGGTGCTTTTTACGTGCCACAGGCCACGATCGGTTGGTGCTTATATATATATATATATATACATATATATATATACATATATATCATCATCATCACTTAACCTCTGCTTTCCATGCTGGCATGGGTTGGATGGTTTGACAGGAGCTGATCAGACAGAAGCCTGCACCTGATTTCTGTGTCTGTTTTGGAAGGGATTTTATTGCTTGATGCTCTTCCTAAAAAGCCAACCATCCCTCATAGCCAACAGGTGGCGTGACTGAAGGAGGACAACACAGTTAGAAACTGATGACCAACACCAAAGGGAGATAATCCCCATTGTTCATATCTGCATCATTTCCCCCTCCATATTTTAAACAGGCCATAGGCCATCAGGTTTTAGGGTCTGAAGATATGCCATAAAGGTATCCTTTATGGCGAGAAACCCAGGGTAACCCTATAAACCAGTAATTAATATAGGCTGTCCTACTTCTTAGAATGTGCTTCTCAGGATTTATGTTTTTCTAAAAAATGGTATATATATATATATATATTATATATATATATATATAATAATTATTTGAGGGAATATTATTCCTAACTTACAGGGAACAATTTAGAAATATTAAATAAAATGTCATAAAATATAATATATATATATAAAAATTAGAAAAAACCACATTTTATCAATTCAAAATAAACAATTAAATTACACCATCTAGAAAATTACATATAATAGAAATATTAAAAATAAAATAACAATAATATACCAATGACTAAGTAAATTGCAAATTAATAATAAAAACGTATATATTTGGTATATATATATGTAAAAGGTATTGGTATCTAGAAGACCCAAACAGTGGCAGGTAATGCTAAGCAAGTGCTAAGGACAGACCATAGTTAAATTCTTGGTTCGATCGTGATACCAGTGAGGAGTTTAATGTGGGTCATGTATTAGCCTGCGTATATATATTAGACAGGAACAGATAACAAAGCCAAGGCTGTGAGGAGTTTTCAAGGACATATATAAGGAGATATAGTCTTACAGTTACATATATCATCATCATCATCATCATCATATATATATATATATATATGTATATATATATATATAGCTGTAAGACTATATCTCTTTCCTTCAGTTTAAATGTCCTTCAGTTTTCAGGACATTTATAAGGAAAGAGATATAGTCTTACAGCTATATATATATATATATATCATCATCATCATGAGATATATATATATATATATATATATAGCTGTAACTATATCTCTTTCCTTATAAATGTCCTGAAAAAAGAAAGATATATATATATATATTGTAGCTGTGGTCAGTCAAGTAAAGCCAATATGGTAGCGGTGGCCAGTGCCCCCGGACTGGCTCCCGTGCTGGTGGCATGTAAAAATCACCATCCAAATGTGGTCGATGCCAGGTCCACCTGACTGGCTCTCATGCCAGTGGCACGTAAAAAGCACCGACTGATCATGGCTGATGCCAGTACCCCGTGACTGGCTCTTGTGCTGGTGGCACATAAAAAGCACCATCTGAACCTGATCGATGCCAGGCCTGCCTGACTGGCTCCCGTGTCAGTGGCACGTAAAAAGCACCAGCTACTCTCTTGGAGTGGTTGGTGTTAGGAAGAGCATCCAGCTGTAGAAACATTGCCAGATCAAGATTGGAGCCTGGTGCAGCCACTGGCACTCCAGACCTCAGTAAAACCATCCAACCCATGCCAGCATAGAAAACGGACATTAAACGATGATGATGATGGTATACACACGGTGTGCTTCAACACAGTTTTTATCTATTGGGTTGGTGCGTAATCATTGCGGCTTTTTTCAACAAATTTTATTCAACAAAAACAATAACAACATGTAACAAAAACATCTTTGAATGATTATTCCGGAGCATATTCACCATCTACTTCAATTACTGCTTCCCATTTGCTTAGCAGACGGTCAGACCGTCAATTAAAGATGTTTTTGTTAAATATTGTTATTGGTTTTTTTCTGTAGTCTCAGCTCATAACTGTGGCCATGCTGATGCACTGCCGTTCATTGAATAAAATTTGTTGAAAAAATGTCACAATAATTATGCACCCACCCTAATAACAAATTCACTCATAGGGCATTGGGTAACCTGAAGCTATAACAAACTACAGTTGCCCAAGGAGCCATGCAGTGGAATTGAAACCAAAACCATTTAGTTGCAAAAGCAAGCTTCTTAACCACACAGCTAAAGATGGAATCCAAATTACAGCAGCATTAGATATTTAAATTGTTTGATTTCTATCAGATGAAATTGCTCCGAGCAAAAGAAGACGATTAAAATAATTTAGTATCACCATCAAAAAGAGTTTGCATATAAACAGCTAAACATCAGTTGTATTTTCTGAACATACATTTTCTCAGCATTGGCTAAAATAAAAAAATAATTTTTATAAATAAAAAGAAATTCTCATATAAAAATGCATATCAAATCATTACAAGATTGTTGTTTAATTTCATGGAAGACAAGAGAATTGAATAGTTTTTGAATATTATCTAATTCATATTAACCATGTGAGTCTAGTTCTTACGGATAAATGAATTTGAACCAAGAAACGAAGATAAGCAATGCCTCGAGTCTAATATTTTCAAAGAAAACTTTTTAGCAGTTCAATAGATAAGATTGGGAAGTTAAAATAATTTGATGTTTATTTACTGATATAAGAGTTTTCAGTTGATTATTTGAGATAATTTTAATTAAAAAAAAAAAAAACCCAGCTTGTTTATTGGATGGACTTTTAAAGCTAATCTCAAAATAGAGGTCATAGTCAAGAAAAGATGTCAGTTAAGTATGGGTGGTACAAGCCTGCTTAGAGGAGAGTGTGTGTCCGTAGTTATTTGACCTTTTAGAAATAGGAGCACAACCGTCCTCAAATTACATCCCAGCATCTCGAAAAAGAGAAGTGCACGACTAGATAATGGATTCCTTGATACACATAAACAAAAACAAAGAGGAAAAGGAAAACGACCAGATGTGTTTAGTTGGGTTACCTTTTATCGTATATTTCTGCCTGATTAGGAACATTTGATTAGGGTCTGCTACAGAAGCTTAGCAAGGAGTGGGCGGGTGGGGGGAAGGGTTGATGTGTGTGTGTGTGTGGTGGGGTTTGGTCTGTCCCAGGCAATGCTTTATGGGGCAACACTTTTGGGTTTGGGTCTGCTGCTTAAACCTGTACAGGCTCTGTTTCCACCCCCCTCTACTAGTGGGGGTGGGGGTAGGGGTGAGGGATTATGGGGGAGATAGAGGGGCTCAGAAAAGTGAAGGGCTGCCCCAGGCAACACACATTCAAGCTCCACCACTATGGGGGCTAAACTACTACTACTACTACTACTACTACTACTACTACTACTACTACAACTACTACTACTATTACTATAACAACTACTACTACTACTACTACTACTGCTACTACTACTACCATCACTGCTGCTGCTGCTACTACTACTTCTACTACTACCATCACTGCTGCTACTACCACCACCACCATTACTACTACTACTACTACTACTACTACTAGCTACTAACTACTACTACTACTACTACTACTACTATCACTGCTGCTTACTACTACTTCTACTACTACTACTACTACTACTACTACTACTACTATCACTGCTGCTTACTACTACTACTACTACTACTACTACTAATACTACTACTACTACTACTACAGAAATAATAATGAGTGTGGCTAGTGACTGCATAAAAGCCAAGAAATAATTAATTAGGATGGAGCGTGTTTATAATGAAGGTGTAGTCATTTTTTAATGTTCTGTAATAATGGCTGGTGTCCAACATATGGAAAAGCATATGATGACGAGACTGAGGGGGGGGGGCAATGACTATGATGATGATGATGACAAGGATGATGATAATGATGATAGTAATAATAATGATGATGATGATGATGATGATGATGATAATGATATGGATGAGGAGGAGGACCAGGATGAGGATGAGAAGGAGGAAGAGGAGAAGGTGATGGTGGTGGTGATAGTAGTAGTGGTGATGGTGATGATGATGATGATGGCAGCGACGATGAAAATGCAATAACAATGAAAACGATATCATAATGGGGATGAAGGGGGGGGGGATAAGGAGGAGGACGGTGGTGGTTGAGGTGGTGGTGGTGGTGGTGGTGGTGATGATGATGGTAACAAGGGTGATTACAGTGATGACAATCATGATGATATAATGTAAATAATTAGAGTAATTAAGAATTGATAAAGTGGCTCAGTAAATCTTAAAAGAAAAACGAATAAATATATAAATAATAATAATAATAATAACAATAACAATAATAATACTGATGATGATAATGATGATGATGATGATGATGATGATGATGTGTCTTGGCAAGTGACTGTAACAAAGAATCAGATTAAATGTAATAATAATAATAATAATAATAATAATTAGCAGTATATTTTTAATAAATTAGTGTAAACAATTAAAAAAATGATTATCATTATATCATTATATTAGTGTAAACATTGGAAATATTTTATCAAACACCAAAATCTAGAAATCCTTAACAAGTTTCATTAATTTTTCAATAATTGTGATATCAAAAAAAGAAAAGAGCATTTGAGAGAGAGAGAGAGAGAGGTGGGAGAGAGAATATAGAGAAAGAGAGAAAGGGAGGGGTGTTGGGTATAGGGAAGAGGGGAAGAGACAATTTATTGATTGTATTGGCAAAAGAGATTTATATGGAAAAAAAAGAAATATTACTGTGATATTGATGATGTAATAAAAAGAGGTTGCAGTAATTAACTAGATTAGTTATATACTATATACTATAACTAATTTGGCCATTGAGATATCATTGAGTACTTCATCATTAATTAATATACCTAGAACAGGTAACTCCAGTGGAGTTCCATCTCATCCGTGTTGAGCTTCAGCCATCAAAATTCTTTCTTTTTCTCTCTCTCACTACACATATTACCTTTGTTTGTTCCTTCTCGAGCCATGCCTGGCTCATAAGGACCGGTTTCACGGTTTCCTTGGGCGTATAGGTTCCCCACCATGACGGGATGCTGGTCTGTCGCAGGTGAGCTGCAAGATGCAGGAGGAAAGAGTGAGAGAAAGTTGTGGCGAAAGAGTCAGCAGAAGTTCACCATTACCTTCTGCCAGAGCCACGTGAAGCTTAGGTGTTTTCACTCACAAACACACATATCGCCTGGTCTGAGATTCGAACCTACAATCCCTCAACCACGAGTCTGCTGCTCTAACCACTAGGCCATGTTGTTCCTTCTCAAGTCACGTCTGGCTCTTAAGGGCTAGTTTCCCGGTTTCCTTGGCGTATAGGTTCCCCACCTGGACGGGACGCCGGTCCGTCACAGGTGAGCTGCAAGATGCAGGAGGAATGAGTGAGAGAAAGTTGTGGCGAAAGAGTCAGCAGAAGTTCACCATTACCTTCTGCCGCAGCCATGTGGAGCTTAGGTGTTTCGCTCATAAACACATACATCGGCCGGTCTGAGATTCGAACTCGCGATCCCCCGATCGCGAGTCAGCTGCTCTACCCACTAGGCCATGTGCCTCCACACACATATTACCTATGTTTTGTGGAAGGAAAGTATAGTCAGTAAGGTTCTTGATATACAATTAAATGTATGAGTTATCAGCTGTCTTTGAACAGGAGTGGCTGTGTGGTAAGTAGCTTGCTTATGAACCACATGGTTCCAGGTTCAGTCCCACAGTGTCGCACCTTGGGCAAGTGTCTTCTACTATAGCCTCGGGCCGACCAAAGCCGTGTGAGTGGATTTGGTAGACGGAAACTGAAAGAAGCCTGTCATATCTATCTATCTATCTATCTATCTATATATATATATATATATATATATATATATATATATATATACATACATACATATATATATCATCATCATCGTCATCATTTAACGTCTGCTTTCCATGCTGGCATGGGTTGGACAGTTTGACTGGAGACTGGCAAGCCAGCAGGCTGCATCATGCTCCAGTCTGATCTGACAGTGTTTCTACAGCTGGATGCCCTTCCTAACACCAACCACTCTGAGAGTGTAGTGGGGGATTTTACGTGCCACTGGCACAGGAGCCAGTCAGGGCAGGGGTGGGCTGGCAATGACCCATGCATGAATGGTGCTTAATGTGTGCCACCAGCACGGCTGCCAGTCAGGCGGCACTGGCATCAGCCACAACTACAATTTCCATTTGATTGTGATTTAATTTGATTTGATTTGATATTGATTTGCATTTTGATTTATATATATATATATATGTATATATACATGTGTATGTGCGTGTGTGTGTGTCTGTGTGTGTGTATGTGTGTGTGTGTGTGTGTGTGTGTGTGTGTGTGTGTCTGTGTGTGTGTGTGTGTGTGTGTCTGTGTGTGTCTTTGTGTCTGTGTTTGTTTCCACATCACCACTTGACAACTTGTGCTGGTGTGTTTACGTCTCCGTAACTGAGCAGTTCAGCAAAAGAGAACGATAGAATAAGTACTAGGCTTAAAAAAAATAAGTCCTGGGGTCGATCATTTGGCTGAAAGCCTTGAAGGTGGTGCTCCAGCATGGTTGAAACAAGAAAAAGAGAATGGGTGTGTGTGTATCTCCTTGTCTTGACATAGTTGTAAAGGAGTGTCACTGTTATACAAGCAGTGCCATTCATTCCTTTTAAAGCATACAAGCATTGAAAAGTGGACATTAAAACGATAATGATGATGATGATGATTATGACGATGATGACGACGATGATAATGGCAAGGATGATGATGACAACGATGATAACGAAGTCAATGACATTGATAATGATGGCGATGATGATGACAACGATGATGATGCCGATGATGATAATGATGAAGATGACGACAATGATGATGAATGTGATGATGACGACGATGATGATGACGATGATGATGATGATGTTGACAACGATGATCATGCTGATGATGATAATGATGAAGACAATGACATTGACGACGACAACAATGATGATGATGATGATGATGATAATGATAGTAATGATGATGATGATGATGATGATGATGACGTCGCTGCCGCCAATGACGATGGTGCGATTATTAGAAGGAAAAAAGGTCAAGGAATCAATAACTGTAAGGAAACTGCGCAGAAGTCTCTGAAATCAAAGAAATCAATGACTATAAAACTGATCGCGACTTGCTGATATCAATGTAAGACCAATAGAAAATCACTCGACAGAACAGAGTAAGCTCCAGTAATGTTTAAAGACAGGGGCAGTGCAGGGGGCGAAGAAAATCTATATTTATAGCATTGGCAGTGTGAACAACATAACACTAAGGAAACTGCAGTGGAAGTTACAACTTATTTATAGAATAATGATGCACAGGTCCTCAAGGCGGGGAACTGGTGGAAATGTTAGCACGCAGGGTGAAATGCTTAGCAGTATTTCGTCTGTCTTTATGTTCTGAGTTCAAATTCTGCCAAGGTCAACTTGGCCTTTTATACTTTCAAGGGTTGATAAATTAAGTACCAGTTTCGCACTGGGGTCGATATAATCGACTTAATTCGTTTGTCTCTCCTTGTTTGTCCTCTCTGTGTTTAGCCCCTTGTGGGTAGTAAAAAAATAGGTATTTCGTCTGCCATTACGTTCTGAGTTCAAATTCTGCTGAGGTTGACTTTGCCTTTCATCCTTTTGGGGTTGATAAATTAAGTACCAGTTACGCACTGGGGTCAATGTCATTGACTTATCACCTCCCCCAAGATTTCAGGCCTTGTACTTTTAGTAGAAAGGATTATTATTATTATTGTTATTATTATTATTATTATTATTATTATTATTCTTTTACTCTTTTACTTTCAGTCATTTGACTGTGGCCATGCTGGAGCACCGCCTTTAGTTGATCGAGCAAATTGACCCCAGTACTTACTTCTGAAAAATTATATTCTACCAAGATGGCAAGCTGGACGAAATGCTTAGTGGTATTTCGTCTGTCTTTATGTTCTCAGTTCAAATTCCTCTGAGGTCAACTTTGTCTTTTATCCCTTCAGGGTCGATAAATTAAGTACCAGTTGCATACTGGGATCAATCTAATCAACTGGCCCCTTCCCCCAAAATTTTAGGCTTTGTGCCTAGAGTAGAAAAGAATATTAATCTTATAAGGTGGCGAGCTGGCAGAGACTTTAGCATGCTGGGTAAAATGCTTAGCGGTATTTCGTCTGTCTTTACGTTCTGAGGTCAAATTCCGTCAAGGTTGACTTTGCCTTTCATCATTTTCAGGTTGATAAATTAAGTACCAATTATGCACTGGGGTCGATGTAATTAACTTATCCCCTTCCCCAAAATTTCAGGCCTTATGCCTATAATAGAAAGGATTACTATTATTATTATTATTGATTGAGAGAGCATACCATCAAAGTGACACTGGGGTAAAATATACGAAGCCTAGTATACCCATCAGGACTACCCGTCTGATAAGGGTATACTAGGCACATATTATTATTATTTATCATTATTATTATTATTATTATTATTATTAATATTATTACTACTATTATTATTGTTTATTATCATTATTATTATTATTAAGGCAGGGAGCTGGCAGAAACGTTAGCTTGCTGGGGAAAATGCTTAGCAGTATTTCTTTATCTTCTGAGTTCAAATTCTGCTGAGGTAAATTTGCCTTTTATACTTTCAAGGGTTGATAAATTAAGTACCAGTTGCATACTGGGATCGATCTAATCAACTGACACCCTCCCACAAAATTTTGGGCCTTATGGCTAGAGTAGAAAAGAATAATGCACAGGTCCTGGCCAAGATATGAAAATCAGTTATGGACTTGGTGTGAGACTAAAACACAAAAAAAAAGCCAGTTTTGTTTAGATATGATAAAGTAAAAAAGGAGAAAAGGATAGATTATACATACCTGCATTTATATATATATATATGCATATATAGCATCATCATCATCATCATCATCATCGCCGTCGTTTAGTGTCTGCCTTGCATGCTTGGACAGTTTGACAGACAGACAGATGGAGGAAAAGAATTGCCAATGATACACATGCGGTCACATATTGAATGGTTACTTATTGATATATATATATATATCTGTAAATGTAATATGTGACAATTATTCGGTAGCCATGATAAAACTCTGAGTTTCGGATGCCGAGGTGGAAATCCATGTCGCCATCTCTTCAGTTATCTGGCCATCGGAAAAATGCTATGAAAAAAAATGACCGTTATACAAAGGGAAATTACTGTGTGATTGACCATTATTAAGAGAAAAGAGCTATTTGAATGACCGCTAAGTGAGGGGAGGGAGTAAAAGTAAAGGGGTAGAAAAAGTTCATTGTATTTGCGTAAGCACGCATGTACATACCTACACATGGAAGACTTATTATAATTAAAAACTAGAAGAAACATACATACATACCTACCTACATACATACATATATATACATATATATACATATATATATGTGTATATATATATATATATATATATATATATATATATATATATATATATATATATATATATATGCATATATGCATATATGTATTTATATACATATAAATGCATTTATTCATATACACATAGAGAGAAAAACCCAAGGAAAGAGGAAGAAGTGGGTATATATATATGCGTGTATGCACATATATTGAAGCAAGATATAAATTTTTTTATTGATTATTTATATGCCTTGTAGCAAGGTCAGACACAGGGCATTTACAAAAATATGGCAGAACCTAAACTTAGATACTAGTACAAAATAACAAAGAGAACAACAAAATGAAAAGAAAAATTGCAAAAAAAAAATTGTTCTCAAGAATTTATAATGGATATTAAAAGATGGGAAATTAAATTGGTAAGGCAAAGGAGTTAATAAGAAAACATCAAAGGGAAAAAGTAGACAGATATCTGTGTGATCTTTGCTGTTAATGATTAGTTCTGAAATTTGCCATTATTGTTTAATGCTATTAGTAGTTGACTTTCCCTGTTCTTCATCCTCCTGTGGCTGTTGAACTAAGTACTACACAAGTGCTGTATTCGCTGTATGCCCTCACTGAAAATCTGTAGCTTTGAGAATATATTTTACCTTTAAATTCTTTCAATACTATATACATATTTCATCATATTCACCCATTGATCTCTACACATTTTTTCTCTCTCCCTTTTTTACCTCCTGATCCTTTCTGCAAAAGATCATAGGCTTGAAACATCAAAGACTTTTCCATTCTTCCTGAGCGCGTCAAACTAATAGATCTGCTAGTTGTTCCTTTACCTGTCTTCGTCTTTTGTTTTCTGTAAATTTGGACTATATATACATATACATATATATATATATATATATATAGATATACTTATTTAAAGCAGCAGAAAATTCAACAAAACCTGTTACTCTGAGTTTCCCGTTGCCGTTCATCGGACAGTTTTTGCTAGTGCTGCTTTAAATAAAGCATATTACTCTACCACTGGTATTTGAGTACTCTTTTTTCCACCTTGTTTCACATTTATGTGTTTACTCCGGGTATTATTATATATTAATATATATATATATATATATATAATATTATACATGTGTGTTTGCGTGTATGTGTGTGTGCATGTATTTGTATCTGTGTTTGTCTCCCCCCACCATTGCTTGACAATTGATGTTGGTATGTTTACATCTCTGTAACTTAGCGGTTCAGCAAAAGAGGCCGATAGAATAAGTGACTAGGCTTACAAAGAATAAGTCCTGCACTCGATTTGTTCAACTAAAGGCGGTGCTCCAGCATGGTCACAATCAAATGACTGAAATATGTAAAAGAATAAAAGAATATAAGAAAATATATAGACACACACTCACACAGACACGAGTTCCTGGCTTTGGGAAAAAGAAAATTTTGTCTTTCATCCTTTCGGGGTCAATAAATTAAGTACCACTGGGGGTCGATTATGGCTGTGAACTGGCAGAATCGTTGGAGCACTGGGCAAAATGCTTTGTGGTGTCTATTCCAGATCTTTCCATTCTGAGCTGAAATCTCTCCAAGATTAATTTT
>NC_043007.1:21381457-21386457 GCF_006345805.1 Octopus sinensis
AGATAGGCAGATAGATAGATAGATAGATAGATAGATAAATAGATAGATAGATAGATAGACAGACAGACAGACAGATGGATAGATAGATAGATAGATAGATAGATAGATAGATAGATAGATAGATAGATAGATAAATAGATAGATAGACAGATAGATATGTGTGAGTGTGTGTATTTGTGCATGTTTGAGTGTATGTGTCTGTATGTCTGTGCGTGTTGGAAAGAATGGCTTGTAGAAATAGTTCTGAGTTACTGTGTTCTGAGTTCAAATCTCTCCAATGTCCACTTTGTTTTGGCTTAACTCAGTGCTTCTCAAGTATGAGACCCAAACACAATGACACACAAGCGCTCATATATTCACACGCATACACTCACACACACACATGCATAAGTACACACACACACACACATATAATACTCAGTCAAATCTGTACATTTACATGCAAATACACACACACTCACACACACACATTCATAAATAAAATCAATTCTCGTCTCTTGAGCCAGCTCTTCTCTCCATTCTTCTCCGTCTGTCTATCTCTCTCTCTTTCTCTCTCTGTTTTTCTCTCTGACTTAAACTACATTGTACCGTGAAAAGGGTCGTCAGAAAAGAACTACTCACAACACACCTTTCTCCAGAAATAGGATAACGTTTAGCAAAGAGCTTGCAACATCTTTTTGTAGAAAGAAAACTGATACACAATTAGAATTAGCGAAGGATTGTCTAAGGGAGTGTTTCTCAATCATTTTTTTTACTTCTGGATCCGTTCGATTTCTTATTTCTTTGTTGCCCACAAGGGGCTGAACATAGAGGAGCCAAACAAGGACAGACAAATGGATTAAGTCGATTAACTGGTACTTATTTAATCGACCCCGAAAGGATGAAAGGCAAAGTCGACCTCAGAATGTAGCGGCAGACGAAATACCTATTTCTTTACTACCCACAAAGGGCTAAACACAGAGGGGACAAACAAGGACAGACAAACAGATTAATTCGATTACATCGACCCCAGTATGTAACTGGTACTTAATTTATCGACCTCGAAAGGATGAAAGGCAAAGTCGACCACGGTGGAATTTGAACTCAGAACGTAGAGGCAGACGAAATACTGCAAAGCATTTCGCCCAGCATTCTAACCATTCTGCAAGCTCGCCGCCTTGACCCGCTTGATTTCTATTTTACTCAAGTGGACCCTCATAGCCATTTGGCATTTAAAAATGATCCCATTATATACATTATTTACGTTATTTACATTGGACGGATGAGTGTCCTCATCCTGTTAGTTGTTACCACAATGTTTTGACCGATTTACTCTCCAGCCTTCATCAGGTGTCCTAGTAGAATTTTGAACCCAACCCTGGGTTATATATATATATATATATTATATATATGGAGTGCACTCATAACTGAGTTGTTATGTATTACTTTAAATATTGAGTTCTAATACCAAATTAGTATCACTATGTCTAAATGAAATATATTAATACATGTATATATATATAATATATATTATTATACATACATATATATACGTATGTATAAATATATATACTGTACTGTTCCATTATTGGTAGGAAAACACAACAACTCCTTCAAACAAGATATACATCCTATATTTATTAAATGACATACATACATATGTGTACGTGTGTGTGTGTGTATGTGTATATATATATATATATATATATATATATATATATATATATATATATTATATATATATATGTATGTGATGTATATATATAATATATTATATATAATATATATATATATTATATATATATATATATATATATGTATATATATATATGTATATGTATATACACGTATGTATATATATATGTATAATATTATATATTATTTCCTGCGTCTATCTGTTTACTGGCATACCATCTCTCAATAAATGTCATAAATATCTATTTATTCCAAACATTTGTTCAATAAATACAATCGTTAGCTTGCTTGATGTTTCTGATCATAAGTATCTGTGTATGTAACATCTCTCTAGCTATTCCGTCCATCCATACATGCATCTATCTATCTATCTATCTATCTATCTATCTATCTATCTATCTATCTATCTATCTATCTATCTATCTGTCTATCAATTCCTTGTTAGTCTTTTTGTCTGCCTTTATACATTGTGTGTGTGTGTGTGTGGTGTGTGTGTGTGTGCCTATGCATATGTGTATCTGTCTATGCCTTTATCACTCCTTTCATCTACACTCTGTGAATGTGTATGTGTGTGTGTGTGTATTCATTTCCATACATATAATTATATTTATACATCACACACACACACACATACACACACACACACAGAAAGAATTACAAATTTACACACACACCCACACACATCCATTTGCATTTGCAAACACACGCATACACATTCACATACAGAAACATACACTCACATATACACACAAATACATACACACACAGACTTGCACACAAACACACACACATCCGTTTGCATTTGCAAACGCACACATACACATTCACACACAAATACACACACACATACACACACATACACATACACACACATGTGAGCACACACATATACACATACTTACACACACTTACATGCACATACACACATATACACACACATACCCACATATATATTTATCAATGCCTATGTATAAAATATCACAAATGACAAATATTCCCTCCCCACCGACTGCCCCATTCATCATCCCCACCACTCAACATCTGCTTCTCCATGCTGTCAATTCCTTTGACAGAAATTGGTAAACCAGAACGCTCTACCAGACTCTACATGTCATAGGTATAAATCATTGCAGTCCTGCTGAGTAGTCACCGAAATGGCCAATCCGGAATCCCTAAGGCGCCCAGCGCTTCACACACAGGCAAGCACCAAGCACCACAGGCACCAGGGGCCCCGGCAGGGACTCCATACACCTCTACCAGCTGATCAAACTCATGACAAACAGTGGAAAGAGTGGCCAGTTTGGGCCTGGTTTCTATGGTCATATCCGCTTTACTAACACCAACCTCTTTGCAAAGTGTATCAAAGTGCTTTTTATGTGGCACCAGCACTAGTGAGGTCACCATGTAACTTGCAAGACAAGAGTTACTCAACTGAGATGGGGAGTAGTATCGAGGGAGGTGGTTTTGTGCCAGGTTATATGAAGTTTAAGTATGATAGAGAGACAGACAGGAAGGTGCCTGGTTGTAGGGAGGACACATGTTTGCTCCATTTCGAAAACAGAGATGGTGGAGTTGAAGATGTATCATTGTCTACTCTCAAGTTACAGGAAAATTAATTTAAGAGAAGTGGTACAATGGATTGGACAGGGTGATTAATTATTATTTATTTCTAACAGAGCACAATGACACAAATTTGAGCAGATTAAGTCAAGTACTTGACTGGTACTTTATTTTATCATCCCTTGTACAAGATAAGATCAGGTTAACATTGGTGATACTGGAACTCTGAACATAAAAACTGCTGCAACTAAATATGGCATTGCCAACCCACTTCTCATAATAACAATCATAACAACAACAATAAATAACTGATGATGAATATGATAACAATAATAACAAGAGCACTTAGAGGGCGCAAGCCTCCGCCAAAGCAGCACTAGCATCCTCTCAGTGATTAGTCAGAGATGATTTTTAAAATGAGAATATCTAAAATAAACTCGACTGCTCTTACAAACGGGAATACTAAAAGTGAACCCGACCGCTCTTGAAAATTAAGTAAAAAGACCAGAAAAATAATCTAGAATTCTTGTCTGGTAACAGATCAATCCCAAAAGCTAATCAGTTCATGCCAGTCAAAAGACCAAACATCCCTGAAAGTTTCATCTGAATCCATCAAGCGGTTCTTGAGATATCTTGTCCATGGACAAACAAACAAATAAACACAACTGAAAACAATACCTCTGCTTTCACTAAGGTAGATGTAATAATAATAATCCTTTCTTCTAAAGGCACAAGGCCTGAAATTTGTAGCGAGGAGGTTAAGTCAATCACATTGACCCCTCCCCCCCTACACACACACACACACCTACACCATATTTGACTGATCCTGAAAAGATGAAAGGCAAAGTCAACCTCGGGAGAATTTGAACTCAAAGCATAAAGACAGATGAAATGCTGCTAAGCGTTTCACCCAGCATGCTAACGATTCTGCCAGCTCACTACCTTAATGTAATAATATAAATAATAATAATAATCCTTTCTATTATAGGCACAAGGCCTGAAGTTTTGTGTGAGTGTGCATGTGCATGTCTAAGTGTGTGTGTGTGTGTTTTGTGGGATTATATCGACCCCAGAATTTCACTGGTGCTTGATTTATCAACCCTGAAAGGATAAAAGGCAAAGTTGACCTCGGTGGAATTTGAAGTCAGAACATAACAACGGGTGAAATACCTATTTTTTTACTACCCACAAGGGGCTAAACACAGAGAGGACAAACAAGGACAAACAAACAGATTAAGTCAATTATATCGACCCCAGTGTGTAACTGGTACTTATTTAATCGACCCCGAAAGGATGAAAGGCAAAGTCGACCGCGACGGAATTTGAACTCAGAACATAGCGGCAGACAAAATACATATTTCTTTACTACCCACAAGGGGCTAAACACAGAGAGGACAAACAAGGACAAACAAACAGATTAAGTCAATTATATCGACCCCAGTGTGTAACTGGTACTTATTTAATCGACCCCGAAAGGATGAAAGGCAAAGTCGACCTCGGCGGAATTTGAACTCAGAACGTAACAGCAGACAAAATGCTGCTGAGCATTTCACCAGGCGTGCTAACGTTTCTGCCAGCTCGCTGCTTTAATATAATAATAATAATAATAATAATATAATAATAATAATAATAGAAATAATAATAATAATCCCTTCTATTATAGGCACAAGGCTTGAAGTTTTGTGGGAGGGGACTAGTCAATTATATCGACCCCAGAATTTCAGTGGTACTTGATTTATCAACCCCAAAAGGATGAAAGGCAAAGT
>NC_043007.1:21396457-21406457 GCF_006345805.1 Octopus sinensis
CCGCGAGTGTAGTGGGTGCTTTTTATGTGCCACCTGCACAGGTGCCAGGGGGGTCCGGCATCGGCCATGATCGGTTGGAGCTTTTAACGTGCCACCAGCACGGAAGCCAGCCAAGGCGGTGCTGGCAATGGCCACGTTCGGATGGTGCTTTTTATGTGCCACCAGCACAGGAAAATTTACATAAAATTTAACGCCCAAATTACTTATTGTTTCTGGAAGGCAAGTTTT
Source organism: Octopus sinensis (assembly GCF_006345805.1). Classification (NCBI taxonomy): domain Eukaryota; kingdom Metazoa; phylum Mollusca; class Cephalopoda; order Octopoda; family Octopodidae; genus Octopus; species Octopus sinensis. The sequence continues at coordinate 21,396,686 of NC_043007.1, forward strand.
CAATATTCACCAATTAGTATTCTGTACTGTTATACAAAACAGACTGGTTCAGACATTTACTATATTCAAAACACTCATAAATCATAAATCATAAATCATGTTTTTCCATATCAGACTTTTGGTATATTGATTTTTTTTTTTCTTTTAAATTGGCACAGTTCTGAAAGTTTTGAGAGAATGCTAATCGCTTGAATCAGCACCAGTTTACCATAAGTGTTCATTCTATCAACCTTAAAAAGATGAAAGGGGGAAAAAATTAATCCCTGGCATTCTTAACTAAAGAATCGAAGGGATAAATCTTAATATTGCAAAATATTTCTCTTCTTTGATCTCCTTTGAGCTTTCATTTCGTTTGTCTTAGTCAATGAATTGTGGCCATGCTGGGGCACCGCCGTGAAGGGTTTAGTCAAACAAATTGATCCTAGTGTTTGTTGTTTTGAGTATGCTACTTATTTCGTTGATCTCGTTTGCTGAACTGCTAAGTTACAGGGGTGTGAACAAACCATCATCGGTTGACAAGTAGTGTGTGTGGGAGGGGGACACAAACACAAAGATGTACACACACATACATATATGCACACACATGTTCCTAAAAACACGCAGACACACACACACACACACAAGCTACAACCATGCCACCCACAAACATACATTTGTACAAAAATACACTTACATCTGTATCTATACCCTCATATACATAAGCCCACACAGGTGCATCCATACATAAAGTTACACAGTCTTACCATGCCTTTACCTTCTCATAGTGAGGACACATGGCTCAGTGGTTAGAGCGTAGGACTCACAATCATGAGGTAGTGAGTTCGATTCCCAGACCAAGCTGTGTGTTTTGTTGCTCCAGTTCACTCAGTTGTAGAAATCAGTTGTGACATCACTGGTGCCAAACTGTATTGACTTTTGCCTTTTTCTCGAGTGGTGGTGGTGGTCGGGGGTGGTGGTGACGATGATGATGATGATGATGATGATGTGGTGGTGGTGGTGGTGGTGGTGGTGGTGGTTTTGGTGGTGATGATGATGATGGTGGTGGTGGTAGTGATGATGATGATGATGACTCAATAAATGAAATCCTCTTCAGCTGACTTGGCTTCAAGAAAAAAAAATTTGTGCAAGACGAATCCCAAAATCTCTCCCTGAATTGCTGGAGCAAAACTACTTTGAAACAGCATCACCAACTTTTGGATCGTTATGGTAATGAAGGTAACACTCTCTTAAAAAAATAATTAGCCCTGGTAATAATATTTATTTATAAGTTTGTTGTGAATAATTAACGACTTGCCCTTGTGTATAACGACTTTTATTATTCTTTACTCGGATTCATTTGCATTTTTCTTTCTCTCTCAATTCATCGAGTTTTTTTGTTTAATTATCAATAGGTTATTATAATTAGAACAAAGCTTTAACGAAGTTCAATGAAGCAGCTCAATATCTTGATATTCTGCTTTCTGCTGCACCTAGCATTGTGCTGTGGGAGTGTTTGTTTGTGGCTGATGTGGTTTTTCAGTGGAGGCTCATTGCCAGAAGCGACATGGATTCTACCAATTTTTAACATCTTGGGATATGATTCTATTTATAATAATAATAATAATAATAATAATAATAATAATAATTATAATAATAATAATAATAATAATAATTATAATAACGATACATTGAAGAAGGCCAGGGAACAAAAGAAAGAAGAAGAAAGAAGACATGCACCCAACCCCAGAGCTGAAGACACCTCCGAAAGGGGGGGGGGCCCTGCCACGTCAAAACGGTAGAGGAGTAGGGGCCGAAACCGGACGTGGTTCCTCCTGATGATGTCTTGAGCTAACTGGATCCTATAAAGGAACTGTTGTGGTAGCAGACCACGAAACACGGTTGTAATTCCTCATAATAATAATAATAATAATAATAATAATAATAATAATAATAATAACGATACATCGAAGAAGGCCAGGGAACAGAAGAAAGAAGAAGAAAGAAGACATGCACCCAACCCCAGAGCTGAAGACACCCCCGAAAGGGGGGGGCCCTGCCACGTCAAAACGGTAGAGGAGTACGGGCCGAAACGGACGTGGTTCCTCCTGATGATGTCTTGAGCTAACTGGATCCTATAAAGGAACTGTTGTGGTAGCAGACCACGAAACACGGTTGTAATTCCTCATAATAATAATAATAATAATAATAATAATAATAATAATAATAACGATACATCGAAGAAGGCCAGGGAACAAAAGAAAGAAGAAGAAAGAAGACATGCACCCAACCCCAGAGCTGAAGACACCTCCGAAAGGGGGGGCCCCCGCCATGTCAAAACGGTAGAGGAGTAGGGGCCGAAACCGGACGTGGTTCCTCCTGATGATGTCTTGAGCTAACTGGATCCTATAAAGGAACTGTTGTGGTAGCAGACCACGAAACACGGTTGTAATTCCTCATAATAATAATAATAATAATAATAATAATAATAATAATAATAATAATAATGAAATTATTGTATGCAGTACTCAGGTGCACCACAACTTGTCAAAAGTGCGTATAAAGCATATGCAGTAATGTACAAATGTCTGGAAAGCGAACAGTGTATGAGTCAGATACATGCTTGCATGTGTATGGAGGGGAGAAAATCAGGTGTAGTGTTGGCGAATCTCAGGAAGCATGGAAGTTTTGAAGGATGCAATGCTCCGACTTTTGAAGGATGTATGTATGTATGTATGTATGTATAATAATGATAATAAGAATGAAATTATTGTATACAGTACTCAGGTGCACCACAACTTGTTAAAAGTGTGTATAAAGCATATGCTGTAATGTAGAAATGTCTGGAAAGCGAACAGTGTATGAGTCAGATAGATGCTTGCGTGTGTATGGAGGGGAGAAAATCAGGTGTAGTGTTGGCGAATCTCAGGAAGCATGGAAGTTTTGAAGGATGCAGTGCTCCAACTTTTGATGGATGTATGTATGTATAATAATAATAATAATGAAATTATTGTATACAGTGCTCAGGTGCACCACAACTTGTCAAAAGTGCATATAAAGCATATGCAGTAATGTACAAATGTCTGGGAAGCGAACAGTGTATGAGTCAGATACATGCTTGCGTGTGTATGGAGGGGAGAAAATCAGGTGTAGTGTTGGTGAATCTCAGGAAGCATGGAAGTTTTGAAGGATGCAGTGCTCCGACTTTTGATGGATGTATGTATGTATAATAATAATAATAATGAAATTATTGTATACAGTGCTCAGGTGCACCACAACTTGTCAAAAGTGCATATAAAGCATATGCAGTAATGTACAAATGTCTGGGAAGTGAACAGCGTATGAGTCAGATACATGCTTGTGTGTGTATGGAGGGGAGAAAATCAGGTGTAGTGTTGGTGAATCTCAGGAAGCATGGAAGTTTTGAAGGATGCAGTGCTCCGACTTTTGATGGATGTATGTATGTATAATAATAATAATAATGAAATTATTGTATACAGTGCTCAGGTGCACCACAACTTGTCAAAAGTGCATATAAAGCATATGCAGTAATGTACAAATGTCTGGGAAGTGAACAGCGTATGAGTCAGATACATGCTTGTGTGTGTATGGAGGGGAGAAAATCAGGTGTAGTGTTGGTGAATCTCAGGAAGCATGGAAGTTTTGAAAGATGCAGTGCTCCGACAACTAACAACTGATGCCGGCAGTTTGTTCCATGCTTCAGCAACTCTTTACTGGAAATAAATCTCTGTCCTTGTAACCGCTGACTTTCAGCTAAGCTGTAAATATACATTGAAGTAGTGGTTAGCAGTAACCCATTAACTGTAGGCTTCTTCCACCTTTTTTTCTTTCTGTCATCTCTGAATGGTTTGCAAAGATCATATGCGCTGCCCTTCTTTCTTTCATCATCATCATTATCATCATCGTTTAATGTCCGCTTTCCATGCTAGCATGGGTTGCACACGGAAATCTGAAGCGGTCGAGCTTGACCCAATCAATTATACATATCTCACCTGTACAGGTAATTGGTGTGGTGCCTTGGTCAAAGAAATATTTCCATATTTTAAAAAAGGGTTTAAAAATTTAAAACTGTGGTCGAAGTTTAGTAATAGATGAGACCTGATTTAGCAAACCTATGATCCAAAGCAATCCAGTCATGACCACCCCTTGTCTTTTTATATATTGGGAACTACATTGTCCAGTGTATTTGTCATTATCATCATCATCATCATCATCATCATTTAACGTCCGCTTTCCATGCTAGCATGGGTTGGACGATTTGACTGAGGACTGGCGAACCAGACTCCAATCTTGATCTGGCAGAGTTTCTACAGCTGGATGCCCTTCCTAACGCCAACCACTCCGAGAGTGTAGTGGATGCTTTTACATGCCACCAACACGCGGGCCAGTTTGGTGGTACTGGCAACGGCCACACTCAAATGGTGCTTTTTATGTGCCACCTGCACAGGAGCCAGTCCAGCGGCACTGGCAACAACCTCACTTTTATGATGATGATCATCATCATCGTGATCATGAACTACGTTGTAAATAATTCGAGACCTTGCTCATGTAACAATTGTGTTTTGTATTGCCTGAGAAGAATATTTTAGCCTCCATTTCTGTATGAAAAAAACAACAAAAAAAAAACAAAAACAAGTTTGACCAGAACTTAAAGAAAAGCAACAACAACAACAACAACAACAACAGCAACATGAAACAATAACCTGAAGAGTTGTTTGTCTCAAAATATTGATGTTTGCTCAAATGCTAATATCTCACTTGAACACGAATGCTTGGAAACGTATCAGGAAATAAGCGGGAGTTGAATGAGGAAGAGTAAGCCATATTGAAACCTTTTTATTAGACATCTTGGAAAGTGTAAAAAAGATATTTATAAAGTTGAGGGAAAAAAACGAGGATGGGGTGGGTGTCAGAGGCTGTTTTTGTTTGGAGGGGTTATGGGGTTATATGAATTAAAATGCAATAAAGGAGAAACATACAGTAAAAGTCTAAAAGATGCGTGAATATTAGATATTAGAATTACATTGGATTATGGCGATGAAGACTATCCCATTTATTTGAAAACTTAACTTGGAGTGTGTTTGCCATTATTAAATTCAACTGGAAAATCGGAAATAGGAAAGAGTTTTGTGTACAAGAAGGAAGAAGGAATGTTAAGTAAAACATAACAAATATATTGTTGAAATATAAGTGGGGGAAGGAGGGATGAGGGATGAGGGGGAGGGGAGGAGGAGAGAGGGACCAGGAGAAGGAGGGCAGATGGAGGGAAAGGTGGAGGTTGGGACGTGGAGGTGGACAGTTGGAGGAAAAGGAGGAGGAGGACAGATGGAGGAATAGGAGGAGGTAGGGATGAGGAGGACAGATGGAAGAAAAGGAGGAGGAGGTAGGGATGAGGCGGAGGACAGATGGAAGAAAAAGAGGAGGACAGATGGAGGAATAGGTGGAGGACAGATGGAAGAAAAGGAGGAGGGTGGGGATGAGGAGGAGGATAGAGGGATGAGGTGGAGGAGGATAGAGGGATGAAGAGGAGTAAGGAGGGAGGAGGAGAAGGAAGAGCAGGAAGGGATGAGGAGGAAAAGGCAGAGCAGGAAGGGATGAGGAGGAGAAGGAAGAGGAGCGAGGGACGAGGAGGAGGAGGAGGAGGGGGAAGGATGGAGGGGAGGAGGAGGCGGCGGCAGCGATGGTGGCTTTGTTTATAGTTTAAAACACAATTACTAAGTTTTTGTGCAAAGGAAGGTTTCGGACAGAGTTGAGCCAGTTTCTACTTTTAGACTAAATTTACTCTTTACCTTACGAACCACATGGTTCCGAGTTCAGTCCTACTGCATGGCACCTTGGGCAAGTGTCTTCTACTATAGCCTCAGGCCGACCAAAGCCTTGTGAGTGGATTTGGTAGACGGAAACTGAAAGAAGCCCATCACATATATATATATATATATATTATATATATATATATATATATATATATATGTGTGTGTATGTATGTGTGTGTGTGTATATGTTTGTGTGTCAGTGGTTTGTACCCACAACATCGCTTGACAACCGATGCTGGTTTGTTTACGTCCCCATAACTTAGCAGTTCAGCAAAAGAGACTGATAGACAAAAGAGTACTAGGCTTACAAAGAATAAGGCCTGGGGTCGTTTTGCTCGACTAAAGGTGGTACTCCAGCATGGCCACAGTAAAATGACTGAAACAAGTAAAAGAGTAAAAGAGAGTAAAAGAGAATGTTGAATTTTTTTTTAAATGGATCCAAGTGTGACATTGCACAAATTAACTTGTTGTCCTGGCAATATTAATGGCTAATTCTTCTGAATTTCTCCAAAGCAGCATAAAAAGCCTCATGCTGTTTATTTATATAGGCCTTGAAATTTCAACAAAAACACAAAAGTGTTTACTGGATCACAAAGACTGTGGTCACAATTTTCATTTACCTGGTGTGATTCGTGTGACAAAAAAAATGGATTTGACATTTTCAAGACAACCACTCTATCGCCCCACCACCGTACATATCTCTATGAGACATTTAGAAATTTAATATTTTTGAATATTTTCTATATCTTCCAAATAACGTAGATCTGGAAGAAATTGTCCCGACAACAATATCTGATTGAAAAAATAAAACATTCCAACATACCTTTACGAGTATATACTCTTTACTTTTTTACTTGTTTCAGTCATTTGACTGTGGCCATGCTGGAGCACCGCCTTTAGTCAAGCAAATCGACCCCAGGACTTATGCTTTTGGAAGGCTAGTACTTATTCTATTGGTCTATTTTGCCGAACCGCTAAGTGACGGGGACGTAAAGACACCAGCATTGGTTGTCAAGCAATGTTGGGGGACAAGCACAAACACACAAACTTATACACCCACATATATATAAATATATATATATATATATATATATATATATACATATATACGATGGGCTTCTTTCAGTTTCCATCTACCAAATCCACTCACAAGGCATTGGTCGGCCTGAGGCTATAGTAAAAGACACTTGCCCAAGGTGCCATGCAGTGGGACTGAACCCGGAACCATGTGGTTGGTAAACAAGCTACTAACCACAAAGCCACTCCTACACCTATAACGATTTTTTCTGGACATTCTAAAAATATTTGAATACCTGTTTGGGTTTAATGCTTTCGATGAATCTGAGAAATATAACTTGTTCATTCAGATTGTTTTGAATTAATTATGCTTTATCTCATAGCTTTGAGATTTCAATGATGTGATTGATTATTTTTAGAGTGACTTCATAATGAAGGTGTGAGAGGCCAGACCTGGCCAGTTTGAACACAAAACAAGCAGAAATTATGGGCTGGATGAGGTCAGTTTGGGCTGGATATGGCTGGTCTAACACCAAAGGGTTAACATTCATGAGAACAGCCCAATTGTCCACTAATAAAATAATCATTCACTCTCTTTACTCTTTACTCTTTTACTTGTTTCAGTCATTTGACTGCGGCCATGCTGGAGCGCCGCCTTTAGTCAAGCAAATCGACCTCAGGCCTTATTCTTTGTAAGCCTTGTACTTATTCTATCAGTCTCTTTTGCCGAACCACTAAGTTACGGGGATGTAAACACACCAGCATCGGTTATCAAGCGATGTTGTGGGGACAAACACTGACACACAAACATATACATATATACGACGGGCTTCTTTCAGTTTCCGTCTACCAAATCCACTCACAAGGCTTTGGTCAGCCTGAGGCTATTGTAGAAGACACTTGCCCAAGGTGCCACGCAGTGGGAATGAACCCGGAACCATGTGGTTGGTAAGCAAGCTACTTACCACACAGCCACTCCTACGCCTTCACTCTTCATTAAAAGTATACTTTTAATTACGTAAAATTCATTAACTCAATTCATTAAGTATGTCAGTGCCTACTTTTCCATTTGATGGATTTACCGTCTGAGACTCATCACTGAATTACATTCTAAGACGTAACACTCAACGTCTGCCTATTTCTCTCTGGCACCAACTTGGTAATTCCTCTCAGCTTTATGAGAAGAATCAGTCAATTGATCAATCAATCAATCAATAAAGATTAGTATTAGGTTATGATAACATTTGCTGAGAGATATTGATTTTTCTGTTTTTTTAACAATATATTTTTCTGTTGACGATCTACTCCAAAAGACGGAGAAAATTATGAAGTGCGAAGAATTATGTCTGGCAAACCCAGAAGTGTCTGCGTTCACAGAAAAAAGTATATTTAGAGGAGAAAAGGAAACTTGTCTAATTACATCACCAAAAATTAACGAGAGTCCGTTGGAATCAGTTAAGAGGGATGTTTTTAAGGATTGGTAGGGACAAGTTAAACATGTGTTATTATTACTTAATCAAGTACCATTTCTTGGCACTTAAAGACCATGAGTGGTTGGGTGGGTGTATGTGTGTGTGTCTGTGTGTGTGTGTGCATGTTTTTGTACCTATGTGGGTGTGTGTGTATTTATGTGTGTGTTTGTATATGTGTGTGTGTGTTGTCTCTGGGTGTGTATATGTGCTTTTGTGTGTGTGTGTGTGTGTGTGCATGTTTTTGTACCTATGTGGGTGTGTGTGTATTTATGTGTGTGCTTGTATATGTGTGTGTGTGTTTTGTCTGTGTGTTTGTGTGCTTTTGTGTCTGTGTGAGTGTGTGTGTGTGTGTGTGAGTGTGTGTGTGTGAGTGTGTGTGTGTTTGTATGTGTGAGTGTGTGTTTCTGTGTATATGTGTATGTTCTGTGTGTATGTGAATGTGTATGTTTCTGTGTGTGTGTGTGTGTGTGTGTGTTTGTATGTCTGCGCATGTTTTTTGTGTCTATGTGGATGTGTGTGTGTTTATGTGTGTGTTTGTATATGTGTGCGTGTATGTGTGCTTTTGTGTCTGTGTGAGTGTGCACATGTGTTTGTGTGTATATGTATGTGTTCAGTGTGTACGTGCCTGTATATGTTTCTCTGTGTGTGTGTTTGTGTGTGAGTGTGTGTGTACATGCATGCATGTGTGTGTATGTGTGTGTTTGTATATGTGTGCATGTTTTTGTGTATGTAAGTGTGCGGTTGTGTGTGGGTGTGTTCGTATCTGTGTATGTGTGTGCGCATGCGCGCGCGTGTGTGTGTGTGTGCTTGAAAAACCAAGTGTTTCCTTGGAGAGGGAAGAAGACAATAATAATTTGTGTAAATAAAAGTAGACTCTTAAACGAAGAGAATGGAAAGTACTGTATTTTATCCCAAAAACAAAAAGAACAAAGAAAAAATGAAAAAAAAACAAAAAAAAAGAGCCAAAAAAGGCCTGTAAGAAACAATAGATACGTTGATTGATGACTGAACTCAAATTGGAACAGCAATTTAAACAGGATATGAAACTGAAAATTCACAAAGTATTGTAAAATCTGGAATTCTAGAAAATTGGTGAAAATGGTGAGGATGTGAGTAAGCAATAAGAAGGAATTCTGAGGCAATATCAAATACAGTTGCACCTCGGTTTTCGAACAACACATTGGCCATGCTGGAGCACCACTTTTAGTCGAGCAAATCTCCCCCAGGATTTATTCTTTGTAAGCCTAGTGCTTATTCTATCGGTCTCTTTTGCCGGACCACTAAGTTACGGGGACGTAAACACACCGGCATCAGTTGTCAAGCGATGTTGAGGGGACAAACAGACACACACACACACACTTACACACACACACACACACACACACACACACACATATATATATATATACACACACACACATATATATACAATGGGCTTCTTTCAGTTTCTGTCTACCAAATCCACTCACAAGG
>NC_043007.1:21408957-21433957 GCF_006345805.1 Octopus sinensis
AAATCTTCTATATAACAAACCCCTGTACCACAATGATTCATAGTAAGTCTCAGAATCCGGTGCTCAAAAGCGAAGAAAATTCCCTCCCATTTCGTTAAGTAACTAATTAAACATAAGGAAGACAGTCATCTCTAAGCAATTTGTGCCAAGGAACAGTTTTTCTTAAATCCAACACCAGACAAATTTTCTTCAAACAGTTACATTTCCTGTTGATAGATATCTATTAACTCATTTGATGGGTATCTATTAAGTGTGTGTGAGTGTGTGTGTGTGTTGTGTGCACAGTATGAAGTCTCTATGCTCTAGTATTTATAGTAGTAGTGTCTATACTCAGTTTGTGCTGTTTCTGCCACACCACTCTCAGTTACTACCACCAGCCACCAGTCACCAGCCGCTGGCTAACCCTCTTTGTAGGGTGAAAAGAGCAGCTGAGTGTGTAAGTTTACTTCTGCTGGTGCATTGCCTTTCTACTGTCAAGATTCTGCAGTGCTTTCTTATGGACACGCAGAGCTAATGAATACCTTGTTGTCCCAGAGTAATCTGCAGGGGGATCCTGGCACAGCAATGGGCCCAGAAGTGTAGGGGTGCTGAGCTACTCAGCTGTTGTGCCAGCTAGGAGCTTGTGGTGTAGCTAGAGTATATACTGCCTGGTAAACATTCGAGCATGATCGTTACCAGCATCACCTTACTGGCAATTGTGCCAGTGGAACGTGAAAAAACATTCAAGCAAGGTCATTGCCAGTGCCTCTGGACTGGCCCCTGTGCAGGTGGCACGTAAAAAACACCATTTGAGCGTGGCCGTTGCCAGCACCGCCTGACTGGCCCTCATGCTGGGGGCACGTAAAAACATCCACTACATTCTCGGAGTGGTTGGCATTAGGAAGGGCATCCAGCTGTAGAAACTCTGCCAGATCAGATTGGAGTCTGGTGCAGCCATCTGGTTCACCAGACCTCAGTCAAATCGTCCAACCCATGCTAGCATGGAAAGCGGACGTTAAACGATGATGATGATGACAACTCTCGAGTTTGCTCAACACCACCACCCTCCAATGGGCTCCCAAACTAATATGGGCTTATACAGCAGGCCTAAAAGTGCTACTCCAATAAAGGCATTGCCCAAGATGACAAGCTGGCAGAAATGTTAGCACGTCAGGCAAAATGCTTAGTGGTATCTACTCTATGTCACTAGCATGGATGGTGGTTAATGGTAGTGTAGTACTTGCCTTGGTAACTCTTAACTGCCAAGAGGATTCATAAGTCTTGTCATCTTAAATACCAGTATATTGACAGATTAATAGACATACCTGAAGCTGACCTGGAACAGAGAAATCATGTCATTGAAGAGGTAGTTAATGGTGATGATAGGTTTTGACAGACATTACTGATTGATTCATTAACTGAATGATAAATCAAATAATTCATTAGTTATTTGATTAATAACTAATAAAGAATGAAGGTCCATGGCCCAGTGGTCTGGGTGTTGTACTCATTTTATCTCTCTATCAAAAGCTGTTAATATCAAAGCAACTGGGAAAGATTTTAACCTAAAAAGCTGAGAATCAAAATGTAGTTTTGTATATATATATTTCGTTTGGGGATTTGGTTTGCAAGATTCTTTATATGAGTTTGTGTGTTGAAGCATATTCTGTTGTGTGTGGGGAGAGTCATTTTCTTTTTTGTGCCTTATAATTTAATACACTCACCGGTAAAATTTCCACTTATTTCTTCTTTTATTTTTATGTTTCTAAAATTTTTGTTGCGTCTTGCAACCTTTTCAGTAGTTTTGACTCTGTCCCTTATTTACACTGCGTTCCCTTTTGTTTGTTTGTGCACATGTGTGTGGGTCAGTGTGTGTGTGTGCCTATACATGCATGCATGTACGTATGTATGTATGTGTGTGTTTGCATGTGTATGTATGTATATATGTGTGTGTATGCATATGTGTATATGTATGCACGTATCCTGCATATTTATGTGCTTGCATGTCTGTGTTTGTATATTTTCTATGCATGCATAGGCACACACACACACACACACTGACCCACACACATGTGCACAAACAAACAAAAGGGGACACAGTTTAAATAACGGACAGAGTCAAGACTATTGAAAAGGTTGCAAGATGCAACGAAAATTTTAGGAAAATACAAATAAGAAATAAGTGGAAATTTTACCGGTGAGTGTGTCATATTATAAGGCACAAAAAGAAAATGACTCTCCCCAGACACAACAGTATATATTTTTAATTTCTTTTAAAAATATTTTTTGATATTATTTTATTTTGTTTTGTTTTGCTGTTGTTTTTTTCCCCCCAATATTCTTCAATTATGCTTCCTTGTTTGGGTTTAAAGTTTCCCTACTAGTGTTACTGAAGGAAACTAACAGAATTTTGAGATTCTATTTAGAGCAAGTCTACTTGGAAAAGCCTCTGCTCTTCTAGTAACACTTATAAGGAAACTTTAAACTTGAACAAGCCATTGTTTTAAGAGTAAGTCCACTTGGAAATAGTTATGCCTCTTCAAATAACACTTGTAGGTAAATCTATCATCCTGCAACCCCCCAAAAACTTAGAAAATATTTATTCAAATTATTCTGTCAAATGTAATAATAAATCTCTGGACGAGGTATAAACAGTAACTGCACGACAATGTGAAGTATATTTGCCATCTAAATGTGGCTAACCACTAAGGGTGGATGTTACTGTAGCTTGTAGCCCCAGGAGAACATCTCCAGCTGGCTATTGACACACTTTCTGTGCCCTATCAGTATTTGCAAGGGGAAACCATCCTTCCCATCGTCGACCTGATGTGATACACATGGACCCAGGTTTCTGAGTATTTACCCGTCATCAGCGCACGACAATCACTGGTCTTCGATGCGAAGGGGTCCCAATGCAAATATGTATATCCTTTTCCCAGTGACTTTTCATCACTGATCTTGAAAAAGTATAAACAAGCAATAATAAATCTCTGTCAAATGTATTGCTTATTTATTCAGATTCGTTTGAATTCATCATGCATTATCTCAAAGCTTTGAGATTTCTGTGGTGTATGCGGGAGATTTGAAATCAGGACACCTACCTTCTCTTCGTCGACGCAGACCTCTCTAGTGGTAATGCACCCTTCCACGTAACCCGACCCGAACGCTAGAAATAGCAGCTGCTTTTCCCCTACCTTGACAAAGCACTCACACAGGCAGTGTATTTTAACAAAAGGGTTGAAAAAATTAAAATAAATAGAAAAAGAAAAACCAATGCTAAAACGAAACAAATTTATCTGACAACATAATACAATAATATTAGATAATATTCACAGTTCAGAAAATTAAAATGATTGTCACAGTAACTCATATTTTAAACATATAGGATCAGGGTCCGTCTCAAACCATGGTCCAACATAAGATTACGGATCTGATCTTATTCTGAAATGAGGTGACTGTGTGTGACTGAATGAGTGCTGACAATTTTGCATGGATGAATGGAGATTCAAGCTGTTTTGGTGACAGGGTATTTGGCACTGGAGGCAAACACACACATGTACATGTGTGCAGAAATATAGATAGATAGATAGATAGATAGATAGATAGATAGATAGATAGATAGATAGATAGATAGATAGATAGATAGACGGATAGATAGGTAGATAGATAGAGAGATAGGGAGAGATAGAGATAGAGAGAGAGAGAGAGATAGACAGACAGATAGATAGATAGATAGATGCTGTTTTACTTGTTTCAGTCATTTAACTGTGACCATGCTGGAGCACCGCTTTTAGTTGAGCAAATCTCAGTTTCCATCTACTAAATCCATTCACAAGTCTTTGGTTGGCATCGAAGGTACCACACAGTGGAATTAAGCCTGCAACTTTTTTAGCCGAGAAGCAAACTTCCAGCCACATGTTCTTCTGTGCAAAATGCTACATGGCAGGAGGGAACACTGCAGAAGATGGTTGCAGCTCAAGTGCTAATCAACTGCAAAATGTTTGGAAATCAATGCACTCAGGTTGAATAAAAGACATAATAGTTTCTCTCCTATATAGGCGTAGGAGTGGCTGAGTGGTAAGCAGCTTGCTTATGAACCACATGGTTCCGGGTTCAGTCCCACTGCATGGTGCCTGGGGCAAGTGTCTTCTACAATAGCCTTGCGCTGACCAAAGCCTTGTGAGTGGATTTGGTAGATGGAAACTGAAAGAAGCCCATCGTTTTCATCATTCGCAACGCAATCAATGATGAAAACCTTTTGAAAACTTTGCATAGGTCTCTGAGCAGGTATCACCAAGCTTTTGGCAAAATTTGATGCAGATTTTCTGCTCAACTTTCTCTGTCATGGTCAATGTGACGACAACACGCCACACACATTCCTTGTGGAGGTACATAGCCTAGTGGTTAGAGAAGCAGACTCGCAGTCGAGGGATCGCAGGTTCGAATCTCAGACTGGGCGATGTGTGTGTGTTTATGAGCGAAACACATAAGCTCCACATGGCTCCAGCAGAAGGTAATGGCGAGATTCTGCTGACTCTTTCGCTACAACTTTCTCTTATTCTTTCCTTCTGCATCTTGCAGCTCACCTGCGACGGACTGGCGTCCCGTCCAGGTGGGGAACCTATACGCCAAGGAAACCGGGAAACCAGTCCTTATGAGTCGGGCATGGCTCGAGAAGGAACAAAAAAAATACACACACCTTCCTAGAGCTAGAATGTCAAAACTTCATGTGCGTGCACAGCAGAGTTCAAGGTCCACCTGTGCAAAGCGGCTTCACTCTACATGCTTTAGTTTCATAACTACGGCAACAATCCGGATACTTATTGATCAGACCGTGTATTAGTTAACACTATAATACCAACTCTAATAAAAAGCATTATGGATTTGTTTACTTCGAAGTGGGGCTACCCATAAAATGAAATGTTCCGAGCAGGCTACACCAACAAATGTCATTGCAAACTAGGCAGGCTCTCTGATTCCATACCCTCTCTCTTTCTCCCATTTCTTTTCATTCTTGGGTTTCAGTCCGGCTGTTTCTGTGCCTCTGTATCACTCTCTCTTTCTTCCCCCTCTCTCTCTCTCTGTCTTTTTGTCTCCCTCCTTCTCTCTCTCTCTTCTTCTTCTCTCTCTCTTTCTCTCAACCAGTAACCCTAATTCTAACCCGATTTTCATTCTGTAAAAGCAAGAGCATACCTCTATCACAGGATGGTTTCACTGGCAAGGCTGGTTACATGCGATCTGTCTGTTTAGATTGGGTTACTTCCACTCCCACGGCTAGCCAGAGGAAGTGGGGAAAGGGGAAGAGGAACCGACAGAATGAGGGGTGGTGATGGGAGGGTGGGGACATGCCGCGGGGTGGGGGACATGACGACCACGACCACCACTATGACGACAAAGAAGATGAAGATGGTGATGAGGGTGATGATGATGATAATGATGATGAAGACAAGAAGAAGAAGAAGAAGAAGAAGAAGAAGAAGAGAAGAAAAAGAAGGACAAGGAGAGGAAGAAGGAGGAGGGGGGTACGGAGGAGGTGGAGGAGGAGGAGGAGGAGGAGGAGATGGAGGAGGAGGAGAAAAAGGAGAAGAAGAAGAAGAAAAAGAAGAAGAAGAAGAAGAAGAAGGACAAGGAGAAGAAGGATGAGGAGAGGGAGGGGAGGGGGGAGAAGAAGAAGAAAAAGAAGGACAAGGAGGAGGAGGGGGAGACGGAGGAGGAGGAGGAGGAGAAGGAGGAGGAGGAGAAGAAGAAGAAGAAGAAGAAGAAGAAGAAGAGAAGAAGAAGAAGAAGAAGATTGAAGAATTGGAGAGAAGAAAATACAGTTATCAAAAGATAATGAAAACAAAATAGATAGTTCCTGCAGAAGCTAGATGTCCCTGTTAAGGGCCATCTACAGTTTATTATGCTTAACACTAAAAGAAGCTAACGACACACTAATAGAGTGAGAAGACTTATTAGGTGTCATTAGCCTATTAAATGTCATTTATATGGGACAGTTTAGCAAAGGAATAATAAGAATAACATTAATAATAATAATGATAATAATAATAATAATAATAATAATAACAATAATAATATTAATAATAATAATGATGATGATGATGATGATAATAATAATAATAAGAAAAACAAGAACAACAACAACAACAACAACAAGAATGATGATGATGATGATGATGATGATGATGATGGTGATGATGATGATGACGATGATGATGATAATAATAATAATAATGATGATGATGATGATAAAAATAATAATAATAATAATAATAATAATAATAATAATAATAATAAGAAGAAGAAGAAAAGAAGAAGTAGAAGAAGAAGAAGAAAAGGAAGAAGTGGAAGAAGAAGAAGTGGAAGAAGAAGAACAACAACAGCAACAATGATGATGATGATGATGATAGTAGTAGTAGTAGTGGTGGTGGTGGTGGTGGTGATCAAGATGATCATGATAATAAATGATAAATTATAAAATGCTGACCTGGCATTGTGGTAATAAAAGGCAGTGTATAAGAATGTAAGAAAGAGGGTGAGGGTTGGGGGGGGCAGTCAGGTGAAGTGGGGGTGGTTGGGGGGACGGGGAGGTGGAGAAATAAGTAAACTGGAATTATGGGAAAAGGAATGAGAAAAAAGAAATGTAAGAAATATAATATATATATATATATATATATATATATATGTATAAAACCAAGAAAAAGAAGGTGAAAAAGAAAATACAGTTGACTTCTAGATGAGAGGAGCAAGGCTGATTGGTAGATAGATAAAATAGAACTTGGAATGTGATAAGAAGAGGGGGAAATATGTGTGATTTAAGTGTAGCTAAATTAAGCCCTAAGCCTTTCGGTAACCCTTTTGTTACCATATTTCTAATGAAATAGGCCTAGGGGTGGCTAGGTGGTATGTAGCTTGCTTACCAACCACATGGTTCTGGGTTCAGTCCCACTGCGTGGCACCTTGGGCAAGTGTCTTCTACTGTAGCCTCGGGCTGACCAAAGCCTTGCAAGTGGATTTGATAGACGGAAACTGAAAGAAGCCCGTTGTATCATCATCATCATCATCATCGTTTAACGTCCGCTTTCCATTCTAGCATGGGTTGGCGAACGAGATGGCTGCACCAGGCTTCAATCTTGATCTGGCAGGGTTTCTACAGATGGATGCCCTTCCTAACACCAACCACTCCGAGAGTGTAGTGGGTGCTTTTACATGCCACCGGCACGGGGCCAGTCAGGTGGCACTGGCAATACGTATATGTGTGTGTGTGTGGTGTGTGTGTGTGTGTGTTTGTGTGTGTATGTTTGTGCATCTGTGTTTGTCACCCCAACATCACTTGACAACTGATACCGGTGTGTTTACGTCCTCGTAACTTAGCGGTTCGGTGAAAGAGACCAATAGAATAAGTACCAGGCTTACAAAGAATAAGTCCTGGGGTCGATTTGCACGACTAAAAGACGGTGCTCCTGCATGGCCGTAGTCAAAGTAAAAGAGTAAATAGACTGCTTTTGTTCTCATTAATTTTGAAAATAACAAAAAATTTTGCAAAATAATTGATTAAAGTTTAGCCAAAATAAAGGTCTAAACCTTTTGTTAACCCCTTTGTTACCATATTTCACAGCCTTTGTTTCAGTTCTTTTTGAAAATGATGAAGAATTTTGTAAAAATAATCATTATTGTTAAACTGGTGTTTGGAACATAAGTTAAGAGGAAATTTTGAAGAAAGGCTTTTAGTTTAGTTCACTTTAACTCTTTAGCATTCAGATTCCTCTGTCAAACGAAATGATTCTTTATTCACATTGTCAACCGATGCCGGAGGTCAGTCAGGTGGTACTGGCAATGAACCTCGCTCAAATCTTTTTACACAAGCCATCGGCACAGGTGCCAGTAAGGCAACGTTGGTAACGATCACGCTGGAATGGTGCCCTTTTGCGTGCCACCGGCATGGAAGCCAATTAGCCGCTCTGGCAACGATGACACTCGGATGGTGCTCTTAGCTCACTACTAGCATGGGCACAAGTACAAGTAAGGCGACGCTGGTAACGATCACACTCGAATGGTGCCTTTTATGTGCCACTGGCACGGAAGCCAGTTAACCGCTCTGTCAATGATCACGCTCGAATGGTGCCCTTGTACATGCTACGGGTACAGAAGCCATTTGGCTGCTCTGGCAACGATCACGCTCAGATGGTGCTCTTGGCACCCTACTAGCACGGGCACAATTACAAGTAAGGCGATGTTGGTAACGATCACACTCGAATGGTGCCTTTTATGTGCCACTGGCATGGAAGCCGGTGAGCCGCTCTGGCAATGATCACACTAGTATGGTGCTCTTTGCACCTGATGATGATATCTCATAGCTTTGAGATTTCAATGATGTGATTGTTCATTTTTAGAATGACATTGTAAGGTACATGTGAGGGGCTGAATCTGGCCCTGGCAGAAACGTTAGCACGCCGGGTGAAATGCTTAGTGGTATTTCATCTGCTGCTACATTCTGAGTTCAAATTCCACCGAGGTTGACTTTGCCTTTCATCCTTTCAGGGTTGATAAATTAAGTACCAGTTACGCACTGGGATCGATGTAATCGACTTAATACCTATGTCTGTCCTTGTTTGTCCCCTCTGTGTTTAGCCCCTTGTGGGCAATAAAGAATAAAACAAAGAAAGAAGTTTGGACATAAAACAGATAAAAACAGATATTTTGGTTAATTATGGCTGGATTAAATTCAAAAGGATTAATGCATGATGTTTGTATCACCAAAGCCAGGAGGTCTCAGGCTGGTTGGTACCAAAAGGGTTGATCACAAAGTATTTGTTGTTGGTTGTTGTTGTTGTTGTTGTTGCTTAGTCTCAAGTTAGTCCTGGCTGATTAAAAGCATTTTGGTTCTGACCCCAGTTCTGAATACCTTTCTGTTTTTTATCCTTTTGCTCATTGCAGTCGTTGGACCTTCGGTGAGTGTCTTCTACGATAACCCCTGGCTGACAAAAGGCTTGTGAGGGGATTCAGCAGACGCAAACTGAAAAAAAGGACCCATAGTATACATGTGCGTGTGTGTGTGTGTGTGTGTGTGTGTGTCTGTGAGTGTGTATCTATTTGTGTGTTTGTGTCTGTGTTGAGTTTGTTCCCCACCACCGCTTGACAACCAGTGTTGATTTGTTTGTTTACATCCCCACGACTAAGCAGTTCAGCGAAAGAAACCAATAGATTAAGTACCAGAGTTTTAAAAAAAAACATAAATTTTAAAAAAAAGGTATGCATGTATGTAAGTAGGTAGGTAGGTAGGTAAATGGATATGTAAGTAAACAGACAGAGAGAAAGAGATAGATAGGTACATAGGTAATATGGACAGACAAGCACACACACATACACACCCAAACATGCACACACAAGGAGACAGAGATACACATTCAAATACACACACACACACACACACACAAACACACAAACACACACACACAAACACATGAATATGCAGAATATATGCATACATACAAACGTACACACACGCATATATATATATATATATATATATATATATATATATATATATATATATATATATATATATATATATGCATACTACGCAGACACATACAAGCATACACACGTATACATACATACATGCATGCATGCATGCATACATACATACAGGCATACATACATATGTGTATACACATGCAGACTGATTCACACACATGTGCACAAACAAACGAACAAAAAGAACGCAGCTCTGATAATGGTCAGAGTCAATGACTATTAAAAAGGTTGCAAGAATCAATGAAAATTTAAGGAACAAAAAAATAAGCAAGCAAATGAGTGGGAATCGAACCAGTGAGTGTGTTAAATACGAAGGCACAAAAAGAGAATGACCCTCCCCAGACACAATAAGATTAAAAATAGTTTTATGTTCTACTCTGTCACTTTTCAGTTGATCGAATAAAGTTCACCTCAAATGATTGTAAACCACAATGAACTTGACCTCAAAAAATATTTGCATTTACTAAGTCCTTTGTGAACCGCTCTCCAGCTATCTATCTGAGGCTTTATATACCTATGGTGCTGCCTCACCTGGAATTTGCATCACCAGTCTGGAACCCCTATCTTGCCCAGGATATTAATTGTCTGGAAACCATTCAGCGACGTGCAACCAAGAGAATACCCTCCATCAGGCATTTGCCATATTCTGAATGCCTTATCTCCCTGGGCATGGATACATTGAAACTCTGACGTCTGGCAGCTGACTTTGCAGACACCCATAAAATTATTAACCATCTTACTAACAATAACTCTGAGCACCTTTTCAAACTCCACCTGTCTAACACCCGTGGACATGTTTACAAAGTCAGAAAACAGCACAGCTCCCATGACTTTCGGAAACATTTTATCATGCTAAGAGTTGCTGAAGTATGGAACAAACTGCTGGTATCAGTTGTTAGTTGTCGGAGCACTGCATCCTTCAAAACTTCCATGCTTCCTGAGATTCGCCAACACTACACCTGATTTTCTCCCCTCCATACACACGCAAGCATGTATCTGACTCATACACTGTTCACTTTCCAGACATTTGTACATTACTGCATATGCTTTATATGCACTTTTGATAAGTTGTGGTGCACCTGAGCACTGTATACAATAATTTCATTATTACTATCATTATTATTATTATTATTATTATTATTATTATTCTATGTTTGACTTTTGCTTTATGTCTGTACAAGTTGGCTCCAAGTCTCACCCAGAGACCTCAAGAGACAACAGGTTGGAAGTTCTGTGCCATATATTTGGGTTTTTTTTTTTTTTTTTGGTGTTGTACTAGTGAATGTCTAATACATAAAAATAAAAAAAAAACAAAAAATAAAAAATAAAAAAAATTTTTTTAAGTTTGTTTTAAACCTTGGGATTACATAGAGAGTATTTTGCGTAGGATTATTATTATTATTATTATTATTATTATTATTATTATTATTATTATTATTATTATTATTATTATTATATCAAAGCAATCTTTTGAATTTCTCTATCCATTTAAAAACTTCCTTACCATTTCCCAATAGTTTATAAGTTCTTCTGATTTTAACAATATACTAATAAGAATAAAGTTTCTAAAACAAAAGTTTGGAGGATTGCTTTGGTATAATGGTAGAACACTTGCCATGTTTATGGGGGATGTGGGTTCACTTCCTAGACAATTGTACATTACTGCATATGCTTTATATGCACTTTTAACAAGTTGTGTTGCACCTGAGCACTGCATACAATAATTTCATTGTTATATTTCCCAAATTTCAGGTCAGGTCTTCACGTAACAAGACTTAATGCATCAAATCTTCTTTCCTTCTGATGTCAGCATACAAAAAAATTACCTGAAGGTTGTTGTTCAGTGACCATGGTGACAAGCTTATTCTGATGTACCTGTTCTATTTATAGCCAAGAATGTAAGCTCAGTTTGTAAGGTTTAAGCTTGAATTTTCTCACAGTTGATAATAATAGCCAATAGTTCAGTGTTTGTAATTTAGGTTGGGTCATGACTCACCTCAATACAAAGGTTCCTCATTCTTTAATATGTAAATGCATATTTGTGTGTGTGTATGTATGTGTGTGTGTGTATACATATAGACATATACATAAATTCATACATATACACACACATATACATACATGTATTCATACACATATATGTATGTGTGTATATAACTATATAGATGTACATATAATATACATACTCTTTTACTTGTTTCAGTCATTTGACTGTGGCCATGCTGGAGCACAGCCTTTAGTCGAATAAATCGACCCCGGGACTTAATCTTTGTAAGCCTAGTACTTATTCTATCAGTCTCTTTTGGCGAACCGCTAAGTGACGGAGATGTAAACACACCAGCATCGGTTGTCAAGCGATGTTGGGGGGACAAACAAATATGTATATGTGTGTGTGTGTTTTTGTGTCTGTGTTTGTCCCCCCAACATCGCTTGACAACCAATGCTGGTGTGTTTACGTCCCCGTAAACTTAGTGGTTCGGCAAAAGAGACCAATAGACTAAGTACTAGGCTTACAAAGAATAAGTCCTGGGGTCGATTTGCTTGACTAAAAGGCAGTGCTCCAGCATGGCTACAATCAAATGACTGAAACAAGTAAAAGAGTAAAAGAGAGTAAAGACTAGTATAGGGTCAATTCATTTGTCTAAAATTCTTCAAGACAGTGCTCCAGCATGACCACAATATAATGACAGAAACAAGTAAAAGATAAAACGATAAATATTTCTGTATTATAATGGTTTCAAATTTTGCCACAAGGGCAGCAATATTGGGGGAGAGGATGAGTCAATTACATCAACCTCAGTGTTCAACTGGTATTTATTTTATCAACCATGAAAGGATGAAAGGCAAAGTTGACCTCGGCGGAATTTGAACTCAGAACATAACGGCAGATGAAATACGGCTACGCATTTCGCCCGGTGTGCTAACGTTTCTGCCAGCTCAGCGCCTTATAAAAGGAAAATGCCTATTTTTTACCACCCACAAGGGGCTAAACACAGAGTGGACATACAAGGACAGACAGACAGATTAAGTCGATTATATCGACCCCAGTGCGTAACTGGTACTTATTTAATCGACCTCGAAAGGATGAAAGGCAAAGTCGACCTCGGCGGAATTTGAACTCAGAACATAGCAACAGGCGAAATACTGCCTAGCATTTCGGCCAGCGCACTAATGATTCTTCCAGCTCGCCGCCTTCTGTATTATATAGTGAAACAAAGTACAAAAGGTAAGTGGAAAAATGTTTGAAGACTTTGAAGAAACAGTCAATCATATTGTTTCTAGCTGCCTGATTTTAGGTAAAAGGAAGCATATAACCAGACATGATACAGTTGGAGATTTCAAAACCATATAATAATTAATACCAGTGAATGAAAAATGTGACCATACTGTCGGACAAGTTTATTCATATAAGCAGAGCAGCTTAAGACAAATCCCCCAGATATTGTCAAAGACCATCATGTCACTTAATCATATCTCAATGACAAATGGTTGGCTTTTTTTTTGCTGTTGGTCGATGGAATTGTGAAAACAGAAACTAAACCATCTCTGCTGTGCCTGGGCTGTTTCCAGAAGCAAGTGCCTAGCTCCATCTCCCTGGCCATATTTTCTCTGCAGGGTATGTCACGAAGTAAAGACATGTCAATATGTCCACAGCGTTCTTGGATGCCAGATATTGGTTATGTATAACCAATCAATCAAAATCAAAATTAAAATCGAAATCGGTCAAAAATCAATGGAAATTGTAGCTGTGAAACCAGTGCCAGTGGCACGTAAGAGAACCATCTGAACATGGCCATTGCTAGCGCCGCCCTGACTGGCCTCCGTGCCGGTGGCACGTAAATAGCACCGTCCGATCGGGGCCGTTTGCCAGCCTCGTCTGGCACCTGTGCCAGTCACACGTAAAAAGCACCCACCACACTCATGGAGTGGTTGGCATTAGGAAGGGCATCCAGCCGTAGAAACATTGCCAGATCAGACTGGGCCTGGTGCAGCCTTCTGGCTTCCCAGACCCCAGTTGAACAGTCCAACCCATGCTAGCATGGAAAGCGGACGCTAAACGATGATGATGATGATGATGATGATGATGATGATGATGATGATGATGGTGATTCATGTCTGCCTTGGGGTCCCTTCCTCTGAATTTTCTGAAGGTGTTTACTCCTATAGCATTTTTTAAAATGCTCAATAAATTTTCCCATAAGGCAACAGGGGTTTATTATTATAGGGGGTATGGTTTATGCCGAGCCAATCTCATTCTTTTCTTTGTTGTGTCTAGGGAGAGTCATTATGTCAATGTTAACATACGCACAAGTTGGGATTGAACCAGTGCATGTGTTAATAACATTGGCATAATGTCTCTCCTTCGACACAACAAAATTTGTTTCAACAAAAATTCACATAAAGAATTTTGCGAACCAGATGCAAAAACAATCCCACTCTCCTCCTTCGACCTTATGTTGTTTCGTTTAGTCTGGTTCCACAAGTGTTAGAAGCCCAATAGTTATGGGATGCAGGAGTTAACTTCTCTTAGTATGGAGTTACCTTCTCTTAGATGAGCAGCTAAAAAATGCTGAAGAGCATCATCAGCCCTGGGTCTGTTGGGGTGTCTGTGAATGACAATTCCATGATAAGCTTATTAACCCATTGCCGGGGCCCTGATAGGAGTTGCTACGCCAGGTCAATGTAGACCTGGGAACAATAGTGGTTAAGTGATGGTTCCACATTCTTTAAAACCATGGGCTGCCAAACCAATGCCCCACAATCGGATGCAGTTTAAAGTCATTATGGACCACAAAATGCCTATGAAAGACATGGAGAAACTATCTTAGTATATATGTCAAGGAAACCAGAAACAATTCCCAGAAATTATTGGGTTGTCTGGAAAGTTCGTGCCGATTTATAGTAGCTTACCTTTCGACTTATTTTAGAACATGATTGAGTCCATAAAATAGGATTTGACTACACCTCCATTTAGAGCACAATTTAAGCTATCTTTTCGTGGAAGAAGGTTTATGTTCCTATAACCTGTGTTAATTCTAATTCTTTAAAATGGAAGATAAGAAAGTTCATTTTCGGCACTTGATGTCTTGGGAACCAGACAAAAATTGCTGCAGCTTGGCTGGGATGTGTTACCCCACCCTCCATATTCACCAGATATTGCTCCTTTGCATTTCCACTTATTCAGGTCTCCGCAGAAGAGTCTTAATGGGAAAAATTTCAATTCCTTTGATGACATAAAAAGATACCTTGATGAATTCTTTGCCATGAAACCACTTCAATTCTGGGAAAAGGGTATTTTCAAGTTAAAGGAAAGATGGAGATGCATTGTGCAACAAAATGGTTCATATTTGGTTGATTAAAAATGTAATGGCAAGTATTTAATGACCTTTTTCTTTCCTTCAAAAATCGGCACAAACTTTCCGGACAATCCAATATTATGCTGCTTAAGGAATGGTTTAAAGAGCTGAAAGATAAACATATACAAAAATAACAACAACAACAACAACAAAAGACACAACATCCACACTTATACATTATTTACATTATTTACATTTGACGGATATTTGTCCTCATCTTGTTTGTTGTTAATACAGTACAACTACATACAACTCCTGCATCCCATAACTCATGTAGGGTGCTTTCAAAACAATGTTTAAGTAAAGCACAACTTCCATACTTATATAGAAAGACGAGTGTCCTAGTGGTCAGGGAGGTATACTCATGATCACAAGATTTTAGTTTCAATTCCTGGACAGAGTGGTTCATTGAGTTCTTGAACAAAACACTTCATTTTCACCCTGATCGAATTCACTCACCTGTTAATGAGTAGGGATTCAAGCCTCTTCTCCTTATCTCCTCAAAGACATACATCATCTCGAAAGAGTCCAGAAGCTGGCTACTCACATGGTTCTTGGTCTCAAGCATTTGTCTTATGAAGAAAGGCTGAAAACGCTCAATCTTTATTCTCTAGAAAAACGACGATGCCGTGGTGATCTCATTCTCGCTCACAACATCATAAGCAGAAAGTGTAACCTCTCGAAAGAGCTGTTCTTCACTCCTGCTCCAGAGTGTTGGCTGCGGGGTCACTCTGAAAAGCTCTATCTGCGACGATTTCATCTCAATCGAAGGAGAGGGGCTTTCTCTGTCCAGGTTGCGGATCCCTGGAATAAGCTGCCGGACGAGATAGTGAAGATGCCGACGACCACTCGGTTCAAAGTCTCTCTTGACCAGAAATGGCCTGAACTCTTTGCATGAACATCATCCTTGTACATAACTCCATGTCCCCCTACATGGCCTTGCTTTTTGCTTAACTTAACTTAACTTAACCAGGTAATGAACTGGTGTAGCCATACAAGGGGAATATTGAGATCTCAGTCACTTATAAAACCCCTGGAAACCAGGTAACTGGTCCTATGAATCCTAGCCCATGAAACAGCCATGTCCAGGGGTTGCTGACAATGATGATGGTAACACTTATACAGGGTACTCTTAAGACAGTATAGCAATACAGAACTTCCATACTTAGTAGAGAACTATCAATACAATATTAAAATATGGCGCATAGTTACGATACAGAAGTGGGTAAGTGGCAATTAAAAATAGTTTTGGAAATGTATTTTTGAAAATAATGGAAACACACGAAAAATAATAGCTTGTTAGATGACTATGTTCGAACAACAGAAAATGAAAGCAATTTCTTCAAAGCATTGAATTAATTTGCAACATGCTGTTCTGATCTGAATAGTTTCAGCCATTAGAAAAGTCATTTAATTCATAATATAAAATATTATTGATGTTAATCTTTTAATAGATTCCCAATCAAATAACATCAAGTTTCCATTCTCTTTTGAATGACTAAGAAACAAGAAAAAGCTCCAAAATGGTGTCTCACTGATAGAACAGAAATTGTTTCCCAAAACGACTAAAAACAAAAAAGGCAAAAACAAAGATGAAAAGATAACCAATCGATCCATCACATGTCTACCAGTAATATAGAAACTGCCAATTTATCTCTTGTGAAGGGGCATTGCTCAGTGGCATTGCTCAGTGGCTGGGGTATTGCACTCATGATCACAAGACTACAGTTTCAATTCCTGGACTGGGCGATGCATTGTATTCTGAAGCGAAACATTTCATTTCATGTTGCTCTACTCAGCACTAAATGAGTTTCAGAAATAACTGGGGAGTTAACTTTGTGATGGACTGTTCTCTCATCCAGGGTTAAGTGTTGTAATATCAGTCACTTATACATCATAGAAACCGGGTTTCTATGATGTATAAAGGTAAGGCAGCGAGCTAGCAGAAACGTTATCACGCTGGGTGATGTGCTTAGTGGTATTTCATCTGCCATTACGTTCTGAGTTCAAATTCTGCCAAGGTCGACTTTGCCTTTCATCCTTTTGGGGTCGATTAAATAAGTACTAGTTACGCACTGAGGTCGATGTAATCGACTTAATCCCTTTGTCTGTCCTTGTTTGTCCTCTAAGGTGGCGAGCTGGCAGAAACGTTAGCATGCCGGGCGAAGTGCTTTGCGGTATTTTGTCTGCCGTTACGTTCTGAGTTCAAATTCTGCCTAGGTCGACTTTGCCTTTCATCCTTTCGGGGTCGATAAATTAAGTACCAGTTATGCCCGGGGGTCAATGTAATCGACTTAATCCCTTTGTCTGTCCTTGTTTGTCCTATCTGTGTTTAGCCCCTTGTGGGCAATAAAGAAACAAGAAACTAGGTTAAACTCCAGCCTTATGAGTCCCAGGGCTCACAAAAGACCTAAGCTAAGCTAAACCATCACTTGTCTATCAGCAGGCGACTGACTGACTTGTCAAATTTTTCCCTTTAAATACCTGCTGCTTGGCTCCAGCAGGCAGCCCCAGCAAGTTGTCATGTGACACTGTCTCAACTTTAACTGGATTTAGCCCACACATTCTCTAAACAACCGTCACCTGTCAAGAGACCACACATACACACACACAGAGGAAGAGGAAGAGAAAGAGAGAGAGAGGAGAGAGAGAAAGGGAACATGCTTCAAAATACTACCATGTTTTTAATGCAGTTGTGTAGGATTCCTCAAGAACCAAATAAACTTGCATAATCTTACTGAGAACTTTTACTCTGGGTGATTTAAAAGGATGTGTATGCTGGTAAGAAAATAAAGCATCTAGAATTTATTCTCCATTGATTCAAAATACCCAGGGTGCTATTGTCTATTAGTGCGATAGACAGATTTTTTTCAAAAAGTAATTGTCACTAAAAGGATCAAGGTAAAAACAAAATGAAAGAGAAACAATATCACTGGCATTACAGATTCTTTATCAATTGTTAATAGAGCAAAGGAAATTCTTACAACATGAATAGCTGACTTTAATTTGGTTTCTGTTAAAAATTTTATGATTCATTGGAAGTCAAAAGGGATTAAATTAATGACTTTATTCATTTATTTCATTTTTTTTCATCTAGTTTCAGCTCACGAGCTGTGGCCATGCTGGGGCACCACTATTTAGCTGTGGCCATGCTGGGGCACTGCCATTTTGTATTGCAAGGAAAGTCTTGTTGCCTGTAGAGAGACTTGAACCCGCGACCCTCAGATTTCATAACTCGACAGTTTTTAAAAGTCTGATGTTCTACCAACTGAGCTATGTGGGCTGACTAAACACATTATTTTGTCCTTATATTTAAATTGTGGGTTGGATTGAATTATAGAATGTTTCTTTATCTATTCTTGAATTCTAGAATATCAGGGCTGACAACATAATGAATTTTATCCATAAAGCCTTTACTACGTAGTATCTTATCATAATAATGAGAAGTGCTCATAACAACAGCTTCATTTATGGACAATGAAAGGAAAGGCATACTTGTACTGAGAATTACATTTTGTAAAATATTAATTAAGCAATTAAATCTTTTATTTGTTTGAATAATTTCTCATTAAATTTGTTTTTTTTTTTGTAAAGAGGAATTTATTTATATCTAAGTTTAAACTAACAGCTAAAAGTTAACAATATTAAAATTAGGGGTGACTGTAATCCCTAATCTTATTTCCCTAATCAATTTTATTGGGTTTTTTTAAAGTTTATTTTATTGTCCAAAAATAAGAGCCACCTTTCCCGGGAAATTATTTTTTTATCCAGGCAGTTTAAATGGTAAATTTCAATAATTTTGCATAAATATTTTCCTCAAGCTCCATCATTAATAATTGTCTAAAGCTTGGAAATGAAAAACCAAATTAATGATTTGTGAAATTTTAATTTCCAGTAAAGATACATATATATATATATATATATATAATATATATATATATATATATATTATATATATATATATATATATAATGTGTGTGTACATATGTGTTTGTAGGAGTGTATATGTGAGTATTTATATGTATGTATGTATGTATACCTGCATACACACACATACATATACACACATACATACACATACAAACAAATGCATATGCAAGCATGTACATACACATATATACATACATGCGCACACACACACATAGGTATGCATGTGTGTGTGTATGCATACACACACACATGCATACGCACATACACACACACCTGCTTTTTGCATTTAATTATTATTTTCCCATCAGCAAATTTTCTCTTCAAATTATTTTTTTCTTAAAAACTTTTAATCTCCCTTTAATTTAAATTTAATGTCAATGTTAGTTAAATTTTCACTTTATTTCTTTATCTTAATTAATTTCTGATCTTATTTCTTCTTTTTATTCTTTTGCTTTTTAATTGCCTTTCCTGACTTTCATTTATATCCACATTATCGTTTATCTTTTCCTTGTTTCAATCATTAGACTGTGGCCATGCTGGGGCACCACCTTGAAAATTTTTTTGTTGAATGAATTGACCTTTTTCTTTTTTCTTTTACTTGTTTCAGTCATTTGACTGCGGCCATGCTGGAGCACTGCCTTTAATCGAGCAACTCGACCCCGGGACTTATTCTTTGTAAGCCCAGTACTTATTCTATCGGTCTCTTTTGCCGAACCGCTAAGTGATGGGGACATAAGCACACCAGCATCGGTTGTCAAGCGATGTTGGATGGGACAAACAGAGACACACAAACATACGCGCACACATACATACATATATATACATATATACGACGGGCTTCTTTTCAGTTTCCGTCTACCAAATCCACTCACAAGGCTTTGGTCAGCCCGAGGCTATGGTAGAAGACATTTGCCCAAGGTGCCACCTGAACCATGTGGTTGGTAAACAAGCTACTTACCACACAGCCACTCCTGTGCTTAACATATATTTTTTAAAATCCTGGTGCTAATTCCATTGATCTTTTAAGCCAGATCACTAAGTTATGAGGATGTAAACAAACCAACACCAGTTGTTAAATGTTGGTTGGGAACAAACACAGACACATACAGACACACACACACACACACACACACACACACGATGGGCATTTCTTAGTTTCTGTCTTCCAAATCCATTCACAAGACTTTCGTCAACACAAGCCCAAAGAAGAAAACGCTTGCCCAAGGTGCCACACAGTGGGATTGAACTCGGAACTATGTGATTGGGAAGCAAGCTACTTACCATACAACTATATTTTTCACCTAATTTGATATATTTTCCACACTTGCTTATTATTGGATGTCTTCATCATTGCTCATCATCATAATCATTTTGACATCTGCTTTTCCATGCTTGCATGGGTTGAACAGAATTTGTCGAGGCAGACTTTCCATAGCCGGATGTCCTTCCTGTTACCAGCAAATATTCCATAAATGTCCACTTGTTCTCAAACTTGCTTTAACATGTTAACAACTCTGGTTGATTACTGAAACTTACCAACAGCACCACGTTTTCCCAGTCACAGAGAATATTCATTAATTACCAAGAAATATAAAGTGGCAAGCTGACAAAATTGTTAGCATGTTGGATGAAATTCTTAGTGGTATTTCGTCTGCTGCTATGTTCTGAGTTCAAATTCCGCCAAGGTCGACTTTGCCTGTCATCCTTTCGGGGTCAATAAATTAAGTACCAGTTACGCACTGGGGTCGATATAATCAACTTAATCCGTTTGTCTGTCCGTGTTTGTCCCGTCTGTGTTTAGCCCCTTGTGGGTAGTAAAGAAATAGGTATTTTGCCTGTTGTTACGTTCTGAGTTCAAATTCCACCAAGGTTGACTTTGCCTTTCATCCTTTCAGGGTCAATAAAATAAGTACCTGGGAAACACTGGGGTGACTCAATCAACCAGTTCCTTCTCCACAAATTTGAGGCCATGTGCCTATAGTAGAAAGCATTACTCTATACTCTTTTACTCTTTTACTTGTTTCAGTCATTTGACTGCAGCCATGCTGGAGCACCGCCTTTAGTCAAGCAAATCGACCCCAGGACTTATTCTTTGGAAGCCTAGTACTTATTCTATCGGTCTCTTTTGCCAAACCGCTAAGTTACAGGGACGTAAACACACAACCATCGGTTGTCAACCAATAGTGGGGGGACAAACAGACACACAAACATGTATACACACATACATATTTATGAAATACAGTGCCCTTGTTTCAATTAATTTTGAAAATAACGAAGAATTCAGTAAAATAATTGGTATTAGGACCATAATTAAGACGAATATTTTACATATGGCTTTATTTTATATCAGTTGCATACTTATAAACTTATATCATAGAATGGCAGGGGGGGGGGCTTAGAATGGGGGGGGGGTGAATTAGAATGGCAACAAAAATGATACTAATTGTTTAACTGATAACTGTTCAGACAAAATACTATAGTAGTGGCGGGGGTGGTGGTGGTGGTGGTGGTGGTAGAGATGGTTGGGTGTTGTTTGAGAGAGAGATTTTGGTTGTTATTTCCAGCAGATCCAAGTAATGGTACAAGATGTCTGTCTGCAATGAAAGCGTAACGGCAATGACTGGAACCTCTGAAGAGATCATAGGTCTGTTTAACCAAAATAAACCTTGGGCTAAACAGCGGCAGCAACAACAACAATATCATTTCAATGGTTGTGAAATTTAAATATTTTTAGCAGAATCTGTTTACAAAAAGAAAAAAAAACAAGAAAAGAAAAAAAAAAAAAGAAATGGGAGTTAGTTAAAAACTCCACCCACAAGTTTTTTGAGAAGGTTTCTGATAATTTAAGTAAATGTCTGAGCTACATTAGTAAAATTCTCAGATTTTATCCTAGGGGACGCTGAGTATTTTTGGTTAGCAAACACAAAAATGTACATATATATTTACATATATGTGTGGGTGGGTGTATACACATCCCCACACACACACACATATATATATATATAATGTATATTAATGTTTGTTTTTATGTTCAGTTATAATAAAAACAATTCTATATTAATCTGATAGGTTACTCCATACTTTTGAAGAGTAAAAATTTCTTATTCTCAAACAGGAATATTGTTGACAGTGTATATATATATTTTCTGTGTGTGTGTGTGTGTGTACTCTTTTACTTGTTTGACTGCTTTTTGTTCCTTCATCTGTCTTTGTCTTTTCTTTTCTGTAAATTTGAACTATATATATTCAGAACGCCATGATAGACCATTAGCTCCTACACGCATTTTTTTTCTCTCCTTGTTTCTTTTTCTGTGTATCTTTCTGTCGAAGAGCGTAGGCTCGAAATGTAAAAGACTTGTTCTATTTCTATTCCTGAGCGCCATACTAATACATTTGTTTGTTTGTACTCCACCTGCCTTCGTCTTTTGTTTATTTTCGTAAACCTTCCCGTTATATATATATATATGTATACAGAGTTAGTGATTATAGTATCTGACTAAGGGATAAAATATCTGTATATACTATCGGTATCCGTTACGTGTATTATCCCTGGACATTGGTGTACAGGCACACCATACATGTAAAGTACAGACAACAACAGGATAAACAAGGGTTTATCAGGGATCAATGCAAATAATTAAAAACGGAGAAAACCACAGATCAACCAACACATTGACAGGACCACATTTATAGCTTATTTTATAAAATACAAAGCATCACATAACAAAATAGGTGACGTAACATATCTTACGGCCATTACTGATCAGATTGCCAATATGCAATCTATACATAAGGGTGAGAATAAAATTCTTCATCTTCATAGGGCATTAGAATTAAGGCAACGGATCTTCATCAGAGTGAAAAACAAGAGCATTTAATATAAACAAAAATAATAAAATAAATAAATGCGCCCTTTTAAAGCCTAGCCAGGCTCATGGGCCCAGTTTCCCAGTTTCAATGGCGTATGCATTCCCCAGCTGGATGGGATGCCAGTCCATCGCAGCGTTACTCATTTTTGCCAGCTGAGTGGATTGGAGAAACGTGAAATGAAGTGTTTTGCTCAAGAACACAACGCATCGCCCGGTCCAGGAATCGAAACCACAATCTTACGATCATGATGCTGACACCCTAACCACTAAGCCACGCACCTCCACAAAATAAATGCGCCCTTTTCAAAGCCTAGCCAGGCTCATGGGCCCGGTTTCCCGGTTTCCATGGTGTATGTGTTCCCCACCTGGATGAGACACCAGTCCATCACAGTGTTACTCATTTTTGCCGGCTGAGTGGACTGGAGCAACATGAAATAAAGTGTTTTGCTCAAGAACACAACGCGTCGCTTGGTCCCAGAATCGAAACCAGGATCTTATAATCATGATGCTGACACCCTAACCACTAAGCCACGTGTCTCCACAATATAAACAAAAGGAAGAAGGAAAAGGAAAGAAAACATGGCTTAGACAAATAATCTAGAAGTTCAATATATCATGTTTTCATTCCTTTTCCTTCTTCCTTTCGTTGTTTTGTTTTTCACTCTGATGAAGATCTGTTGCCTTAATTCGAATGCCCTATGAAAATGAAGAACTTTATTCTCACATTTATGTATACACTGCATTTTGGCAATCTGATCAGTAACGGCCATAAGATATGTTACGTCACCTATTTTGTTATCTCATGCTTTGTATTAAAAAATAAGCAATAAATGTGGTCCAACCCGATGTGTTGGTTGATCTGTGGTTTTCTCCATTTTCGAATTATTTCTTAATAATCTGGTTACCTTATCAGTGGCCAGCATATTAAAATACCTTCTAAGGTGAAAGTTATAAACAATTATAAATAAATTAATCTCAGAACTTGAGGCAATCCAACAAAGCTACACGAAGAAGATAGCCTCTGTGCAGCATATAAGCTATTGGGAAAGACTCAAGAGATTAAAACTCTATTCCTTACAGCATAGGTGAGAAAGATATGCCATAATATACATCTGGAAGATCCTGGAAGGACTTGTCCCAAACTTTGGCATCGAGAGTTACACAAATACTAGAACTGGGTACCACTGCATAGTGCCAAGGACTCCAAATTTGCCATCAAGATGTAGGACAAGATACTGCAATAGCCTGGGCTTCAGAGGTCCACAGCTCTTCAATATCCTCCCGAAGGACCTGAGAGACCTGCATGGGGTGGATGTAGGTGTCTTCAAAATAAAGCTGAACTTCTTCCTGTCAGGTGTCCCAGATGAACCAACTTCACGGCAGGAGGTGCAGATGAGGGCAGCTGCATCAAACTCTCTCATGCACCAAATGTCAATTGCTAAAAAGCATTCGTGAAGTAAAACTATGTAGCAAAACCAAATGGCGGTGCCCCAGCATGGCCACAGCTCATGAGCTGAAACTAGATGAAATGAAAAAAAAAAAAAAATAGAAAAAGGGCAAAAGAAAAAAAAATCTCTATGCCAATATACTGAAAAATAGACTTCAGATCATTTAAAATGTATGTGGTTAGACAATCTAAAGTCTATTTTACAGCATATTGGCATAAAAAATGTTTTTCTTTTGCCCTTATTTATAATTCACTGATGAAAGCAAAGCATTTCTCATGCAGCGCCAGAAATCCAGGATCTGGAATTATCCAATAATTTTTTGCTAGTTTATTTTGTCTCTTTGTCTTCTCTCCTGGTGCTGTATGAACATTTAATATGGTTTTAGAGTCATGTTTTGGCTGCTATTTCCAGCATGGTGGTATCTCTTAGATACCCTAAATTATAATTTTTAATAATTATTACCTTTGAAAGGTTTTTATTCCCATGCTGGCCACCTGATAAGATCAGTATTTAAATATTGATCTTATCCTTATACATATATATATATATATATATATATTATATATATTTCTAAATTGAATTTTTCCCTGTAAGTTACGAATAATATTCCCTCAAATAATAATAATAATAATAATAATAATAATAATAATAATTATTATTATTATTAATATTATTATTATTATTATTATTATTATATCATCATCATCATCATCATCATCGTTTAACGTCCGCTTTCCATGCTAGCATGGGTTGGACGGTTCAACTGGGGTCTGGCAAGCCCGAAGGCTGCATCAGGCCAGTTAGATCTGGCAGTGTTTCTACAGCTGGATGCCCTTCCTAACGCCAACCACTCCGAGAGTGTAGTGGGTGATTTTATGTGCCA